>NW_020897752.1:59506-100362 GCF_003984885.1 Neopelma chrysocephalum | reverse complement strand
TCATCACTCAGCGCTCCCTCCGCAACACCTCCAACTACTTCCTGGTGTCCCTGTTCATGTCGGACCTGATGGTGGGGCTGGTGGTGATGCCCCCAGCCATGCTCAACCAGCTCTACGGGCGCTGGGTGCTGCGGGGGGACTTCTGCTCCCTCTGGGCCTCCTTCGATGTCATGTGCTGCAGTGCCTCTATCCTCAACCTCTGCATCATCAGCCTGGACCGGTACCTGCTCATCATCTCCCCGCTCAAGTACAAGCTGCGTATGACCTCCTGCAGGGCCCTCTGGCTCATCCTGGCTACCTGGACCGTGGCTGCGCTGGCCTCCTTCCTGCCCATCAAGATGGGATGGCACAAGCTGGAGTTTGAGGAGCTCTCCCTGAACGTCACCTTGCGGGGGGATGAAGATCAGTGCCGGCTGGTGGTCAGTTTGCCGTACGCCCTGGTCGCCTCTTGCCTCACCTTCTTCCTCCCATCTGCTGCCATCTCCTTCACCTACTGCCGCATCCTCCTGGCTGCCCGCAAGCAGGCGGTGCAGGTGGCTTCCCTCGCCTCCAACGTGGCCACCAGCACCACTACCGATGACACCATGCCACAGGTAAGGTGCCCACAGGGACCTTGTTTTTTGCAGACCCCACAGTTTGGGTGCCTGGGGTGTTTCTGCCTTCTGGACAACCTTAGAGCCAGAGCTGGCTTTGACAACTAGACCACAGGGAGGGAGATTTTGGGCAACATCCACCTCGCTGACGCCCTCTGAAGTGCCCTGTGTCTGTCCCACCAATGGAGAGCTTAGAGGCTGCTCTGGAGCACACAAACAGCATGAGCAGAAGCAGAGAAATTATAAGATTCAGGCAAAAACGCTCAGCGATGCAAAATAAAGGGACTTTAGCCCCCCTCTTGGCTGGCGTCATCCCTGAGGGTTTTAATCTTATATCTGATTTTCCACTCGTAAGTCTTGGCCGTGGTGGGTGTGAGACATATGGGGGAGAAGGATTTCAACTAATAGCAAATGCCAAACTCTGGAGAGCATCTTATTTTGAACAGAAGCTTCTATTTTTGTTACCTGGTTAACAGGAACTGCCAAACCCCTTCTTGTGCGATCACTGGTTTCGCGTGTGGGTTTTATAACCAAAACGTGACTGCACTTGTTTGTATTTCTTCAGGAGAAGGTAACTGCCACTAAATCTAACAGCTCTAATTCCCTGTAATAGGCTTTATTGACCACATATCCTACAGGGAAAAGGCAAACTTAACTGTCTTTAAATACCTTGATTTAGTTTGTTCACTCTAAGAGCAGAGACAGGACTCTGGCCAGCTCTCCCACATGTGATAAGATGCACCAGACGGTCAAAAGGAAAAGGACAATCAAAGAATAAACAGTCAATATCGTAAAGAATTTATTTTCTCCCTGGATGTCAGGTTTTTGGACTCCACAAACACATTCACTGGATCAGGGGATGCTCAGGGGCTTTGTCATGTTGAGGAAAACCAGCATCCACCACCTGTCTTTCAGCCAAGGCCAGTGGCCCAAAAGGTTTCTTGGAGCCCCAAATTGGCTGAAAACAAGGTTTTCAGGGAACCTTGTCAGCCAGGGAACCTTCAAATTTTATCTTTTAACCAGATTTTGCTCTCTTTTGGGGCAGGAAGCTGAGTGGCAAAGGAGCATCATTTAATTACAGTGGAGGGCTGAGATAATCAGTTCATTTTAGATTGCAGGGGGGATGGAGGGCTGAGTTATGGTGTTTCTAGGCTGAAATGTTTCCCGCTTTTATAAACATAGTTAGTTTGTTGCTGTAATCAGCAGTTGGAGCTGCCTCTTTAGGGCTTTGTCCTCACCAAAACATGGACTGAGCTGAGTTTTTCTATAAAGAACAGCCTAGTGAGAACCTCCTATTTTACAGTAAAAAAAATAAGGTAATGTTGAGGGTTTCTATTGTTTCCTCTCCCTAATTTGCAGTTCAGGCCCTGCGGTGCATGCCCTGCTCCTGTCTCTTGGAGAAGGGAATTAATAGCAGGGTTTTTTCAGGATTTGGATCACCGAACCTCACTTTTCTTGGGCAGAGGCTGGCAGTGGTGCTGGCAGCTCCAGTCTGGGGAGGCTCATCACCATTCCTTGTCTCCTGCTACAGATTCCCTGTGTCCCAAGCCAGCCCATGGCCGGCAGCGAGAGCAGGAGGTTCACCAACAAGCACAGCAAGAAGGCACTGAAGGCCAGTCTGACCCTGGGCATTCTCCTGGGCATGTTCTTTGTGGCCTGGCTCCCCTTCTTCATTACCAATGTGATGCAGGTAAGAACCTGTGGGGGTTTTGTGTTGGGTTTTCAAAAGCTTTTCACTCGGGATCCATCTGGGTTCAATCTGAAGATCTTGCTGGAACACCTCTGGGAGCAAAGATGCAACTTCCCCAGGGAGCAACAGCAAGGAAAAACCCTTCAAAAGGGATTT
Organism: Neopelma chrysocephalum; assembly: GCF_003984885.1. NCBI lineage: Eukaryota > Metazoa > Chordata > Aves > Passeriformes > Pipridae > Neopelma > Neopelma chrysocephalum. The sequence continues at coordinate 97,923 of NW_020897752.1, read as the reverse complement.
GGAGGTTTCCTTTGAAAGGGGAATGTTGGTGTGCCTGGGGAACTGCTCTGGATCGGGGCTGAGGTGGGAGACACTGCTAATCCCTGCTGTGCCCCTCCAGGCTGTCTGTGGCTGTGTCCCAGCCGGATTCTTCGATGTGCTCACCTGGCTGGGATACTGCAACAGCACCATGAACCCCATCATCTACCCGCTCTTCATGAGGGACTTCAAGAGAGCCATGGGCAAATTCCTGCCCTGCTGCCGGCGCTCGGGGGATCCCCAGCCCAGTGCCATCTCCTTCTCCATGAGGAACTCCAACAGCGGAGCCCGTGCCGCCACGTCCCTCAAGAACATCCTCACCTTGCAGGCTGAGACTGACTCAGTTGACTCCAGGGCGCTGGGGAATGATCCCAACCTGCTGCCAGCCCCCCTGACCTCGCACGCCCCCTCTGTCAGCCTGTGGGACGCAGAGCCCCCGGATGCGGAGCCGCAGGTTGGGCAGCTCAGCACCCCCGTGGCCTGAGTGGGGTCACAGAGCTCCATGTGCTGGGAAGGATCCCTCAGCCCCACACAAGCAGCCCATGTGCTGCTGCTCCAATTCCCTCTTCCAGTGCACCGTGCAGCTTGTGGAGGGGCACTGCTATGGGTAGGTTCAGCCACGTGTCACTGCTGAATTGACTTGCCTCGTTTCTCTCTCTTCCATCCCTCCTTTGCTCACTGGCACCAGTCCCTCACCCTTCTTGAGGCCTTTGGACAACACTCTCAGGAAGGTGGTGGGATTCTTGGGGTATCCCAAGGGGGCCAGGACTCGATGATCCTTGTGGGTCCCTTCCAACTCAGCATATTTTGTGATTCTGGTTAGTCTGAACGTTGGATTCCAGATCCTCTGTCCCCCTAAACTTAAACCAAGGTTTGGTTTTCAGCTTTCACACACGGATCACCTCCATCTCACCCACTGCACTGAGAGGAGTGATGGAAACACATCCCATGACTCATGGATAAGAGGTTTGGAGCTGCTTCAGCCCATGGAACATCACATCTTCTTGGAGCTGCATTTCCTCTCCTGACTTGGAGCATGTCTGTCTCAGTTTCCTGTTAAGCAGTGAGTTACAGCCCAGTGAAACCATCATGTTTAATCATGGAGAGCTGCACTATGGGGGTTCAATTGGGTGCAGAATGTCCAACACTGATTTTTGGATGTTCTGTAGGGGTGTGGGGGAGCGACTCGTCATGGCTCTGTGGGTTGTGTGACAGTAGTAATGGGATCAGTGCCTCTTACAGCTCCATCCTACAGCTTCCCATTCTTGGCACAGGACCACCACACTTCTCTCTGACAATTCGTTAATTTTTAGATGATGCAATTAGAAAATACACTCTCCCCCCTTTTCAAATAGGAATCTAAAGAAATATTGTCTTTTAAATGACAATTCCAGGCCGCCTCCACCCAGCCCACCCCCACCATAGCCATAAGCAGAGAGAACAGTGAGTAATGTGGCAAGTGGGCTCTTAAAAAAAATCAATAAAACAAATTATTTTAGTAAATTCTTCCTCAAGTGCCTTTGGGCTGCAGAGCTGGGCTGGCAGTTGGCTGCTGTGCCCTCCCTGGGCCCCTCCCCTCCAAGCCTTCTGCCTAATTCTGAGCTCCCATTAACGGATTTGACTGTGCTCCTGGAACTCACCAGTATCCAAACAGACACAGAGCATCCCCTGGATATGGAATGCTGGAGGAAACAGCCATGCTCCAAGCAAATCTCTCTAGTTTTCTTTCCACGTTGCCCATGGATGCTCCAGAACTGAACAAGAGTTTTTATAACCAACTTGACATTTACTTGGTACTTTGTACCCCCTGGGAGCCGGCACTGGCCCAGCAGTCAGGGATGAGCAACTGGGAGACACCGAGGGTTCATCAGGTTCAAACCTCAAACTGTTCAATACATTTTCCCCTGGATGTGTGGACAGAGAGCCTGGGGCTGGTGTCAAGCATAGAGATCAATATGTGCATCTTCCCACAAAATGGCTTTATATAAAGCCACACTTTGACTACAACTCCTGTTAAAAAGGAGCAGGAAAATGCACGATGGAGTCTGGAAATCCCTTAGGTACTAAATTAGCCTTGGGAGATGGACAGAGAGAGAGAGAGACCTCTTCAAGCCAAATGTTCAAAAGCAATAGTTTATTACTGTCTCATCAAGACTGTAATAATTAGGTGTTTGCTTGTGGACAAAGCCTTGGATGAGTGGAGAAATCCCATTCTTTCCTTGCAGCCAACAGCATCAACACTGACCGGGCAAACAGCCCCAGCACTGTGGGATCCTGTGGCCTGTCTCAAGAGATGTCTCCCATCACTGCTCCAGAATGGAGCTGAGAAGGTCTGAGCCTCCCTGGATATTGGATTTGGGGAGAGGAAACACCAGGCACTGAACCCAAACCGTTGTGCTTTGCTGTGTTACAGCATCATCCCCAAAACCAGCCATGTCTTTGACTCCATGAGAAATAATCTGCAGGTAAGGTTTGCAGGGAGCCTGGGGAAGGAAGGAGAAGGCGTGCTGGATCAGGGAGGCAGGAGGAGGAGGAGGACCCTCTGTGAACCGAAATTGGAAGGTGCAATTGCACTAATTCCCCTCCTGAGTCCCCTCAGATCAGGGGTGGGAGGTGTTTGTACCATCACACTTGTGGCAAAGCAGAAAATCCCACGGGTGTTCTCAGAGCAGAGGTATCCACTTGTCATGCTCCTGCCAGATGCATTTTCCTGGGGTTAGCAGAAAAACAGGACAGAAAACGAGCTTTTATGGAAGATGTGGATCAGTCCCACACGATTTGGGAGCTTTGCTAGCAGGGGATGTAAAGCTGTGTCCTTTCCTCTGCTCTGAGACTGGGGAGAGGTGGAACCAATTCACTTTTATGGAAGGAGGTAAAAATGAAACAGATTCATGTTTATCCTATTCCAAGTATGGGTTTTATTTTAAGCCAATTAAAAATATGTCTAAAGGGGGCTTTTAAGGCTGGAGATGTGTGTGGGACCCAAAAGGAAAGTGTCAGTGGGTTGCTGGGCTTGGAGAGCCTGGAAGTTTCATAAGCCATCAGTTTTCCTGCTGCTGTCACCCAGGGTCCCAAGCATGTTTCTAACAGGAACAGGCCCTCCAACACTCATTGCCATCAACCTGGAGACAGGAAAACAGTCTTGGAGATTGGAAAGTGCCCTGGCAGCCCGAGCCTTTCTCCTCCTCAGCCAGCACAGCTAAAGTGTGGACACTGATCTGCCCGAAGTGGGGCAGGCAGAGCCCTCAACACACCTGAAATCCACAAACCAAACCAATCTCCAGTGGAAAAACACTTTTAATTTCCTAATGATGAGCCCCCCTCTGTGATATGATTAAAATCCCCTCAGAACCACTTGCTTCTCAGTTATAGGGATGCAGTGCTGAGGGGGAACAGTTGCTTCCTGTAAGGATTTGGATGGGGATCTGTCCCGGATTCCTGAGGAGCAGTGCAGATACAGGCAGGAACCAGCCCTCTTTCGTCCGTGGGAGCTGCCGTTGGCAGCTGCTCTGAATGCTCTGATCTAGTGCCAAACCAGTGCCACCCTCCAGGCTCACTTGAGGGGCTGGAAACTGCAGCTCCAGCTCCGCCGGCTCTATCCCTGGGGAATCCCAGTGCCACAGCTGGTGCTGTGACAGCAGTTTTAGTGCTGGCTGAGCAGCTCTGCTCTAATTTGCTTCTTCTCCTGCTGCCTGGTCCTTGCTGGCCCTGCTGTGGGAGCAGTTCGGGCAGGGCAGAGAGGGTTCTCCCAGGAGAGAGCAGGAGGAATCCCGTCGGTGAGCACAGCTGGCTGGGAGAGCCTCACCCCCAGCCTCATCCTCCTCTTTCCTGGCATTTTCCTCTCCCCGAGCCTCGCTGCCCGCTTCTCGCAGGGATTTCTTGGCTAGAGGGGGGAAAAGGCTGCCACTGCCCTTCTCTACCGGCTGGTATTCCTTGGTTTTAATGCCCACAGCTTTTAGGATCGTGTCCATCTGCTTCATGTAGTCCAGGTGGCCGTTTACCTGCAGGGCACAAGAATCCTGTGAGTGGGGAACCTGTGGGGACCCAGCTCAGCCAAGTCCTTCATCCCAACAGCCACCACTGCCATGAAACTTGGGTTTGGCTCTGAGGAGGAAAGAATGAGGCTGGAAAATCAAAGAATCACGGAATCATTAAGGTTGGAAAAGATATTTATGATCATCAAGTCCAGCACTGCCAAGGCCACCACTAAACTACATCCCCAAGTGCCACATCCACACGGTTTTTGAACACTTCCAAGTTGGTGATTCCACCATCGGATAAATGCAGTTGTGCATGGAACTGCCTGAACTGGCAGCAGCCTTTGCAGCACATGCTGCTGCTGGATTATTTTTCTTCTGAGACGTTTAAAAGCCTGGACCTGGCTGAGTTACAAGCCCCATATCCTGGGTGCCATGAGGGTAAGAGGAGCAGCTCTGCCACGGGGAGAGAGCTCTGCCAGGTAGGAGATGATTTCTCTTAGTTCAGCTCCCTGTTCTGTGCTAAATGACATTCCTCCAGGTGCCTCAGCTCCCTTGTAAAAGCCAAGATTATCTTATTTAAATTAAGATACAGTCATTAAACCTTACACAGCTACCAAGTGCGTTAAGGTTCTTGGCTGGAGGCTGCACTGATCCATCCCACACAATATAAAACCAGGAGCCCAAGAGTTATGGGTCCATAAACCAAATAAAAGTCAACAGCAGGTGCAAAAACCCAGATGTTTTTATTGTAAGATGAATTCCACGATAAGATAAAGCCTTCTGAGATGAATGTTGGAATGTATCCTTCCAGTCAGGGAGCAGGAGAACAGAAAACCTCCTCTGAAGGTGATTGTTGTTTCTACTAAAGGCCACATGGTTGGAGAGGAAGAAATTCCTTCCCCATTCCAGGTGTCCTGCACAAACCAAGCACTTGATGCACCGACAGCATCCTGAGATACTGCAACATCTTTGGTAAATTCAATTTCCAGCAGTTTAAATCCTCCCTGACCCAGCCAGAGAGCTGGCTCAGCCTCTTATTTACCCAAACCCTACTAGTAATTAGGGAATTTCCACATCAGGGAATATGCAACACCCCAGTCCCAGGTTTCATGCTTCCCAGCCAGGTAGATGAGTGCCCCAGAAAGGGATGATGATGGTAAGAGCTCTTCACAGAGCTTTGCAAAGACACCAGCCATGGACCCTCCGCTCAGCTCCTGCCTGGTTCCAGAGCAATCCTTCAGCTGCCCCATCCCTGGAAGTGTCCAAGGCCAGCTTGGATGGGGCTTGGAGCAACCTGGGCTAGTGGAAGGTGTCCCTGCCCATAGCAAGTGGTTTGAACTGGTGCCTTCCAACACAAACCGTTCTGGGATTCTGGGATTCATCGCTGTGCAAGCACCAGGGTTCCCAGCACAGCTGTCTTAAAACTAAAGCTAACCTTTCCTCCCAAAAATCCAAACTCCAAGAAGTTTGCATGAAGTGGCTTTGGAGGGGGAAACATTTGGCTGCACTTAGGGCTTGGAGCAAACTGAAGGATTTAATCTGCACATCAGGCATACAATATGTGACTCGAATCCCTCCAGATGGCTCAACATGCTCTGGGTGTTTGGAACTGATTAGTTAACTAAAATAACCATGGAAGGACTGAGGAACTGGCTGTGGGCAGTGGACATTGTCCTCTGGAAAAATACAAATCTTTTGCTGCTCAGTCAGGGTGGTTGGTGCTGAAGGAGCAAAGTGGGGATAGACAGGAAGGAACTGGACTTGCTGGGAGTCGGGTCTGAAGGCCCTTGGTTTGTTGCATTCAGAACCTCTCCCGTCACCACCATCTGCCTGCCCTGGTCAGTGCTTGGGGATTTCTCATCCTGGTGTTACCGAGTCATTAGTCAGAGGGAACAAATTTCCTCTGCCACCTTAAGGACTAGATTTTCGTATCTCCTCAGTATCCAGCAGCTTCCACTAAAACAAGAGGGAATTCCTGTTCCTTGAGCACCATGATCACCGAGGGATGCAGGGTTATGAGCCATTCTGAAGAGCTCATGCAGCTAAAAGAGAAGCTGAAAAATCCTGAAAAATCTGTCCCTTCCTGCAGCTCTGCTAAACCTCTAATCTCTAAATCTCTTCCAAGGAAATTCACTCCTGTCTCCAGGACAGCCCAGGAGAGGATTCCCTAAAGCTGGACCAGCACAAGCCCTGAGAAGTGTGAGAGGAGGGAGGACTCTGCTGCACTGTGACATTGAGCACTGAGCCATCAGCAAAAGAACAGCAAACAAACTGCCTTGCCACTTGCCATCCTGGTGGGAAAATCCAGCAATTCAAGATCTCCAAAGCCTGTTTCCACCTGCTATCAAAGGATGAATTCCTCCACTGGGTAGGCTGTGCAGGAGATGGGAGGGGAACATCTACAACATAGTCAATAAAAACTTTAAAGGGAAATAAAGAGGTTGTTTGAATATTTATCAGAACAAAGTGCAGGAGGAATTTCAGGATGAATGGAAGAGTGTGTTCAGCACCACAGCAAATAGATTTCTGCTTGTTATAAGGAAATGAAAGCAGTGGGGTGGGTTTATTGCTGTGTTTAGGTGACTTCTCCCTGCTCTATCTGACTTTATGGTTGCTTTGACTCATTGGAAAACATGAGCCAGCTGCCTCTGGCACTGCTGCTGCTGGGAGATCTCTGGAGGACAACAACCGATGGCTTTGCTCAGGGGGATCCACCAGCCAGCAGAAAGGAGACATCAGCTCAGAATGTTTGGAAAGGTTTTCAAGTTCAAATCCACCCAAAAGTGTCAAAAAGTCACTGAGCACAATCAGCTGCGACTGTTAAATTCACAGAGAAGTGGTTTTGTTGTGTACAGAGGGGGAATCCCAGTTTCTCTCTGGTTTGAGCTATAGGAACACAATGTGTGCTGGATCCTGGCAAGGGGAGGGCAGAGAAAGGGCCAGGAGAAAGGAGACATTCTATATGATCCTGGCTCTGCCACGGGCTCATGTGGGCACAGGCACGGCTCCTGCTCCATCACAACACTGAGTATCACAGTGACATCACTCCATATGGCAGAGATAAGACTCCACTGCTCTCTCCAGAGCCAAGTATCCTCAGGTCGTGCCCAGAGTCCTTCAATAAAAGCTCCACCACCCATCCTGAGCAGCAACACAAGGAGTGCATTTGGCTCCAAATCCCTGTTTGCTCTGCAGGGCTGTGGAACTGCCTGAGCTGAGCTCAGTGTCCCTCAGCCTCTCTGCTCCCTGTGGGCAGGTACAGGACAGGGCAGTTCCTCCTGCTGCCCATCACCAACACCCTATGGATTCACAGGGAATCCCTGAGGAGACAGGCAGTGTGGTGGAGGAGGCACGAGCCACTCATACCCTTCAGAATTTCACCCCTTGAATTTGTTTTGAGCCCATCACGTACAAAGAGCAACTTTATCATGCGGGAAAAGATTCTATCAAGTTAAAACATCTCTGCAGAGTTTTGTTATTTCAGCAGGAGCAGTAATGACCTTGGAGGGCATCCTTCAGGGATTCCCTGTTAGCAAATACTGTCTGTTTTCACAGCAAATGGTATTTTGGGGGTGGCGAAAGAGTTCCTGGAGTGAGCTGCATTTTCTGGAGCTCAGCTGATAATCACAGCTCACCTTTCAGCAGCCCTTTCCTCCTCTGGGTGTCAGACACTGTGTGTACACACAGAATGGAATCAAACTGCAGAGCCAGCTCAGCAACTTGGGTTATTGTTTACTCTCCCTTTCCCAAAGCTACAGCGAATATGTTGTCCCAGAAGAGCACTGGAGTCCAACCCTACCTCTGAACTGAACTGCCAGACAGTTTTGGGGAGTTACTGGTACAGAAGGGAAGAAGCTCAAATGCCACTGGTGCTTTCCAAAAACTCCTCAGTTCTGGATGCTGCCTCCAAACCCACGCAGAGCCTGGTCCAGATGGTGGCACAGACTGATGGATTGATTACCAAGCTGTGCCACATTATCACTCAAAATCCAGTCACCTCTGCCAAGCTGGCAGGCTCCTCTGGCCACAGATATTCCCACATGTCAGTCTAAGCCTTAGTTCAGAAGCTGGGCACATCCTGCATGACAGAAGGCATTTACAGAATCCCAGAGTCCTACAATAGTTTGGGTTGGAAGGGACCAGATCGTTCCACCCCTGCCATGGGCAGAGACACCTTCCACTATCCCGGGTTGCTCCAAGTCCCATCCAAGCTGGCCTTGAACACTTCCAGGGATGGGGCAGCCACAGCTTCTCTGGGCAACCTGTGCCAGGGCCTCGCCACCCTCATAGGGAAGAATTTCTCCACAATCTCCAATCCAACCCTGCCCTCTGGCAGTAGGAAGCCATTCTTCCTTGTCCTGTCACTCCAGGCCCTTGTACCAAGTCCCTCTCCAGCTCTCTTGGAGCTCCTTTAGGCACTGGAAGGGGCTCTAAGGTCACCCTGGAGCTTTCTCTTCTCCAGGCTGAACAATCCCAATTCTCAACCTGGAAGAAAATGTCCTGGCTGTTTTCCACAGTTTTCCCACAGCTTATGGCAAAACTCTAATGCTGCCTGGGCAGGGGAATGTGGCTGGATCTCCCAAAAGCCAAAGGCAGAGCAGATTCCCACAGCAGGAACCAGAGAACATTCAATGAACCTTGATACAGGCTGTGGCTGAATGGAAGCCTTTGGGATTTATCAGCCACAAAGCAAAACCAAACTGCAAGTTATTAATGGCTTTGATTGCACCTTTTTTGGAAAAGCTTTTTCAGTTTCTTCCTCTGTTCTGACACAGTGACAATGCCAGAACCCTCTGCTTGTATCCCAAAGGGAAAAATGTATTTCATATGTATTTAATCTGGGATTCTCGGAGCTCCCAAATCAAGAAGAAGCACAGAAAATGAAGCCACTGATGACTCCAGGGTTGTAGAAACCATCCCTGTGACCCCACAGACCAAAAGACAAATAGATAAATTTCCATAAAGCCCTGGATTTCCCCTCAGTGTGAGAGAGGCTCTCCCAGCTCCCCCAGGTTGCTGCTTGAAGCTGAGTTCTGCTCCAAGCTCCTGCTCCTCTGATCCTGTCTTTGCCTGTCACCATGGGAGGTGGCACTGCTCATTTGGAACAAGTGAAAAAAAGAGAAGGAATGAGACCCTGGCAACCTTTTGCCTTTTGAACTCCCCAGAGTTCTTAATTAATCTGTATTTTGTAACCACAATTAATTCTTTGCTGCAAGTCTTGGGAATATAGTGGGAAAAAACACAGGTTAACGTGTTTGGGGGAAAAGTCTGACTCACAGAAGTGCCAAAGCAGTTGTATTCCACAAAATTCAGGCTTTCCATCTGCTTATGGTATTGATGTACCTGCCTGGCTGAGGGCCAGAATGCCTTGAATCTGCTTGTCCTCCATCATAACAGGAATACTGGTCCCTCTCCAGAGGAGGGACTGAAAGGAGGGTGGAGCTAGGTGAGGGTAACAAGTCACAGGACGAGTGGAAACAGCCTCAAGCTATGCCAGGGGAGGTTTAGGTTGGATATTAGGAAAAATTTCTTCATGGACAGGGTGGTCAGACAATGGAACAGGCTGCCCAGGGTGGTGGTGGAGTCCCCATCCCTGGAGGGAGCTAAAAGCCATGTGGATGTGGCACTTGGGGACATGGGTTAGTGGTGGCTTTGGCAGTGCTGGCAGACTGTGATCCATCCCTGCTCTCTGCTAGATTTCCAACCCTGCATTCCCACTGTTCCCAAGTTTGCAAGTTAATCCCTGTTTTCTGATGCCGCGAAACTGCCCAGAGAAACTAAAATGCCAATTCCTGACCCGTGAGCCTGCCTGAAAATGCTCCCTGTGCTCTGCCTCAGAGCAGCTCTGCAATATTCAAACGTTAATTCAGCCTGCGCTGTACAAACTCCCCTGGGAACAAACAGCAATCAGGATAATCCACTGTAGCTCCACCACTTCCTTGGTCTCTAACAGGTGCTGTCAAACAAATCCACTGAATAAATCAGCCCCATTGTAACCATGAGGAAGGATTTTATAACCATTTGCTGAGTGGGAGGACGTTTTTCTCCTGCTTTTTAACTGACAGTCAGATAAAAAACACATTAATCAAGAGAGACATGAGATAGAGGCCTTGGAAGTAAATTCCTGGTTATACTGAGGGCTCTTAGTCCTCCACTCATTAGAGGATTCTGGTGCTACCACAGCAAAGAGAACCAAGCTGTTTGGATCCAGTCCAGTTTTCATCATGGATGGACTGGGAGATGCCAAAAATACTGAGGCTGCCTGTGTAATACTTCCACGCTGAACACCTTTGCATCAGTTACACTTTTTTCTTCTATCACGCCTTGTTATTCTGGCAGGAGACTCACAGGGACCTCCAGCAAGGGCATCTGCAGAGATGGAGCTGGTCCCCAGAAAGAAAACTTCTCTATACATCTCTAAATATTAGTATGTATTTTTCTGTTATGCTACTGCACTGTATTTGCAGCAAAATCCATCTTTGCTTTCTTAATATTTAAAAAAAAATATTGTCCCTGGATATTTCCTTCCCATTCTTCCTCCTTTTACTCCTAAAATGTTCATCAGAATGCACTGTATTGCTTCCTATAAAGCTCCATGGTCTGGAAAACAGATCAAGAGAATGACACCTACTTAATATATATTTTTCCCCCAAAGCTTTGCAGTGAGATGAAGGAAGTGTCAGCTCTTTCTGAAGGAGAGCAGCACTGGGATTGTCTGCTGGCACCAGGCAGATGCACAACCCTAGGAGATGAGCAGAGAGCAGCTCTGTAAACATTACTCATTCAGCTGAAATGCAAATCCTGCTCCTCTGAGGGAAATGGAGAGGCTGCTGCAGCATAAAGTGTGCAGGACGCCGGGGGCTTCACAGTTCAGGAAGCAGAAGGTCAATGGAAGGAGGGTCTTTGAACAGAACTCAAAAAGAGGAGAGTAACACAGACTGACTGACAGGAAACGTCACCCCAGTGCCACCACTTGGCATCTTTGGCCATTTTCAAGCCAGCAACAGATGTCAGATAGAAAGCGACTAATGGCAGCTCTGGGGATGGTGAGAAACTGGATGTGGGAGTGTGTGGAAATGCTGACAACTCAGTGAGACGCAAAGATACAAGTGCTGGACCATGTTTAAAAGCCTCCACTATACCCCTTCCAAAACATGGGAAGCCCATATTTTGTTCTGCGAAGTGTCTGTTCTCTCTGTTCAGCACCAAGCCCTGTGTTTGCTGGCGAGGGCTGTGCAGAGCTCAGTTATAATGAATGAAATGAGCTGGGAGCAGTTGGGTATTTATAGGCTCAGGAAGATGGTGCTCCAAAAAATCTGAAAGCTCTTCAAAAGTGCCTTTGGCTCCAGAGCAACACTGACAGTCCCTGTCAGCTTGTGGGGACATTTGGGAAAAGTCATGGCAGGAACAACAACCGTGGAAGTATCCTGAGCTTTGTACCAAGCATCTCCCAGTTTGCAGAGAGTGAAAAATGAATTAAAACAATTAAGATAAGGAAAGACACAATGACATGCCCAAGATTTCTGTGGATATGGATGCACAAGCTGAGTTCTGCATGGTTTTCCATGGAAGAGCTCACTCATGAGACAACAATGTGATGATGAGTTTGCTTAATGTAATTGAGTTGAATATTGCTGGATATATTGCCAGATGTTATAACAGTGGCTTATCATTAATGACACCGGATAGCTCTGAGGAAGTCTCTTCCTGCTTCCTGGAGACCCACACTCCAAACAGGCTGCAGGACCTGGCAAACCAACCGTTGCCATCATGGAGCTTCTGTAATTCCAAACCGGTTCCAATTCTGGTCGGTGTGGCCCTGGGGACCAAGGTACAAGGCCCACGGACCCGGCCCTGAATGAACCTGAACAGTGTTGGAGGCTCCACCAAGATAAGATTGTGGGCTGCACCTCCTCCACAGACACATGTTTGAGTTCCACGTTTTCCAGCTGCTGATCCTACTTCCCCTTGATCCAGACTCACAGGGGTTGGAATGGGATGATCTTTCAGGTCCCTTCCAACCCAAAACATTTTATGATCCTATGACAGAAAGGTCCTTCTTAGAGAATAATGGCATTTTCTGTATCCAGTATGAGATATGTCAGAACCAAAAATCCCCAAATATATCCAAAAGGAGAGGCAAATTCTCATTTTTTTGCTCAATGCTGAGCACTGGCTGGGCAAAAAAAATCCAGAGTGAAGTCTAAGATCAGTTTCCCCAAAGACAGGGAAGAGGGACAATTTACCTGGAGGGGCTCTCTTCAGTACCCAGCTTCCCCTAGGTAGTGAGTGTAGGGTTACAGTGCTGCAAGCAAAGCATGATGGAGAAAAAAGCAGAATATAGGAACTACTTACTACAGAGGAAAGGTCCATGTTTACCATCCTCCTGTCATCCAGGTCAACTGGCTGGAGTCCTGCAACGTTGAGCTGGACAGAGGAGGTTCTGTACACAAAGCTCAGCAGCCAATCCCCTCTAGAAGCAGAGAAGAGAGGGAATAAATCCTGTTGTCCAACCAATGCAATGAAGAGTCACAGAATCCTAGAACAGTTTGGGTTGGAAGGGACCCTAAAGCTCATCTTGTTCCACCCCCTGCCATGGGCAGGGACACCTTCCACTAGACCAGGTTGCTCCAAACCTTGTCCAACTTAGCCTGGAACACTTGCAATGTGTTACTATCAGACCATGAGGAGAGAAGGGCTGGAAGCACAGTAATGTCTGAACCAAGACCTACTGCAGCTCCACGTGATGCAGGAATCTCATCAGGAATCATCTGCCAGATTCAGGGTAGGTTTCTGGGACACAGGAGCTGTAAATCTGAATTTAATCCGGACTCATGGGTGTAGTCTCATTTCCTGCAGCAGGTTTAATAATCTGACCTTTCTATTTATTTCTGTATTTGCTTAGAGATTGCACTACATTGACATATTTTATCCTTTCAGTAGGTACTAATAGGTACTAATAGGTAGAAGTTCTCCAGCTTGTAGACAGCTGTAAAGGTGATGAGATCTACAATACTGATGTTGTGACATAAATACTGACTGTGAAGCTCCTGGGAGTGCTCCTGATTTATAGGTACTGTGGAAACACATGGCTTCAGTGACAGAACTAGGAAGGGTTTGTTCCCACTGTAAAGCAGTACCATAAGTCACTGTGACAGTGTCAGGGTAGACTGTGGCACGAGGAGAGAAGGCAAAGCATCCTTCGGAAACACATCGCTCTCTGTGCTCAGCAAGATCATAAAATCTGGGCACCTAAATGCCACTATAGGGTAGAGTCAAGTGGGATGCGAGTGGGATTTGTCCTCTTTGATGGCAGCAGGTGAAATGCTCCTGCACACATGTCCATGTCTGCTTGTCCACTCCCAAACTCTACACTAGGAGTTGTAAGTCTATGCAGAGCTCTACAAAACCTTTACAAAACATCCACACTGCTCAACCCTGGGTTCTTGCAAAAGCTGAGTGAGTCCAACTAATTTGGGTGAGGTTTCCCACTAGGAATTTGTAGCCCCACTGTGAAATCAGAGGGGACAGCTCTGACAGCTGGTTTTCACTTGCCTTGTCCCTACGGACTTCAAAGCCCAAGGAGACAAGTTACACTGGACTGAAACTCGACAAACTGGGCTCAAATCTGATCTTGCAGGAGTTGTATTCAGTGTAATTCATCTGACCTAAACAGAGTTACTCCTGAAGTGACAGAACAAGGCCACCCTTTGTATAAGGGAGAGAACAGAGAAATCAGAATCAGCTGAGGTCTTACCAAGAACTATTTGTATAATATTTATTTAATATCTCAATCCTCATAGAAATACCCCATCTCTCTCAGTTCCCTCCTCTAGCTGCCCCTCATGCTTCCTGAATAACCCCCAAATTCAGCATCTGAGGGAAAGGTAGAGAACCTGCATAGTGGAATATTTCCTGACAGTCTCCTTACCTGCTTCTTCCTAGGTGCGAGCAACAAGCTACAATTTCTACATTACTTTTCACTCAACACCCAAGACCTGGACTTGCCAAATTACCACACCCAGGGCTAGACACACACATACTATTTTATTCCTTTTTTGTGAGTATTATAGGAAATGAATACACTGAGCTTTTTGCAGTGAAATTGATTTTTGTAGGATGCAGGGAAGAACAATATTTGCTGGGTAAGCTCAGTTATAACAATTTCTATCATTTATGGCTTCTTGGAGGAACTCAGAGCACTCCCAGGGAGGCAGCAATTGCTTTCTCCTGATGCACATGAAGAAATACTGTAAGTGCTGTGCACATCCAACATCCCTAAAACCTCCTGAGATGCAAAAAGGACAAAGGCAATAATTTTCAGCCTAACTGACACATAGGATTGATAATTTATTGTTTTGATCTTGAATACTTTTAATTAATTAATTTAATTCTTCTTTCTGAGTTAACGTACTCTGTTAGAAGCACAGTACCACAATAGTTTCTCACCTCACAGGTATGTGTGTAGGCATCCATATGGATGTGTGCGTGGAAAATACCAACAGCATTTTCACCTCTCCTTGACCCGAGGGCTCATGGCTTTATAAATGGTCTTTACTTGCAGGTATATGTTCTTTGCTAATCTTCTTGCCTGGTTCTTTCTCAGTTTATTTCCCCATGCTCTTAGTCTTCCCTGCTTCATTCCTTTGTTTTAATTTCCCCTTATCTGGTTGTGCTGGGAAGCAGTGTTCCTGTCACAATTATCTTCCAGTACACAATCATTAGGTTATTAGCCATTAGTCATCAAGCTGTCGCTTGAATTTTTAATAGCTTTTCTGAGATCGCTTCAGCTGTCTGGGGTCTCTGAACCTCCCTCTTCCTACCCAACAGCTCCCACAACTCTGCACAGCAGTTAGTTGCCTATGTGGTTTTAAAAGGCTGATATTTTTTTCAAGTCCATCTTAGTATTCTTTCACATCCTAACTAAATTTTCTACAACTATTCCAGCTATTCTTCTTTTGTAAGTAAAAAACATTATTCATGTGGACTATCCTGACCAGAAACCTACTGTAGACATAAAAACCTTCAATTTGCTTGAGCTCCTTCCCTTCCATAGTGATTTTCACATCTTGTTCCCCATAAGCAGCCCTAAGTAAATTGTATCTTAGAGCTTCTATAGATTTTAATTCTCATTCTTTAAGCCAGTGAATTTAACAGCCTTATTTATAGTCCTTTACCTAAAGCTGAGATTTAAAGGGGTTTTAGAATACATCAGATGATGCACACAAACACACTGACCCAGCTTTAGGCTGCCAGTGATAAAACACCATCCCTGTAGGAACAGGACCTACCTATGGAGCACCTCGGGCTTCCAGTGTCACAATCAGCCTTCAAGTGCCTCCTGAAGCCTCTTACCTGCAATTGATCTGAGGGAGAGACCTCCAGAGAGACAAGGCTCTGCGGCTCCTGAATCGACATCCTCACCAGCTCAAAAATTATTCACTTACAAAGTGTTTAAAAGGGATAAATACGTAAAACCATTTCAAGGATAATGAAGTGGGGATTGAGCACACACAGACCTGCAGTAACCATTTATGATCCTGCCCGACACCACTTTGGTGAGAGCTTTCCAGTGCTTGGCTTCTCCTTCCACTGGAGCTCCCAGTAAAATGACGTCTTCAATGATCCCCTGAGAGTCTGTTAAGTGAAAGTAGAACAGCTCAGATTTAAAAGGTAAATCAGAAAATATTTTTACATGAAGGAAGGGTGTGTTCAGACGTGAAGTCCAGAAAAATCGTCCTTTCTGTAGTTTCAATTTGAAGGACAGAAACAACGGAAAGAAGGATCATAAATAAAACTTTGCACAAATGTTAAATGTCTGAAGTTCAGCAGGAGTCAGTAAATGTGAAAAATAGAGATCCTGAGGCAGTGAAAAGGACCAGGCTGATGGCAGGAGGGAGAAGAGATGCTGTTCAAGCAGCAAACATCTGGAAAAGCTTGGAAACCTCAGGAAAGTTCTTTTTGCAGACCCACTGATCTGAGTTTGCACAGAGCTTTGAAACAGGTGAAAGGGACTGACATCCCATAGAGTGATCATGTTGTCATACATGAAGGATGATAAACCCTTCCCACAACCAGTCCTTAGAGCTGAGTCCATGAAAAACATGACATGCACATGTAAGAGAAAATTCTAAATTCTTAATATTGATTAGGAAGTAGCAAAAATGGAGGCATTTGCCAATACAAGTGATGATCTAGTAAACTGTTTCAATTTCCTTGTGCTGTAACCTGAATGCCCAGGGCAGGATTCAGTGAACAGCAATGTTGACTTTTAAGCATAATAAATCTTCCTCACTTATCAGAGAGCAGCAGCCAGGCAATTCCAGAAGAAATAATGATGGAACGAGAAATATTGGGCAGCTCTGCTACTTTCCTAAACTCCCGGACAATATATCAGTGTCTTTCATAAATCTTTGTGAAGAGAGAAGCTCCTGATGTCACAGCAGTTAAATGGAAGACTCATGGGCATAACATTCCAAATCCATACTCTGTACCTGTGGGAGGCCAGGCCCTAGAAGACCTGAGCTAAACCAAATGTTTGAGGGAGAGGCACTGCCTGGCTGGACTTTTAAAATGAAAATCACTTGGTTTCCTTTCCCTGAGAGTACTAAAGGACTGGAGCTCCCTGCAGCGCCTGCTCCTTCTGCACAGTGTAAATCCCGGTGCCTGACAGCAAAATCCAAACGAGCTGTCCTGGAATTAGTCCTTATTGCAAAGGAAATTTTGCACCAATGGAAAAGAGCAAAGAGCAATTCAATTTTGTTCGTGTAATCTGTGTGAGCAATAAAGTCCTGTTCCCGTAATCATGGGCAATCAAAAGGAAATCCAGAGCCTTCCTAACAAGGTACTAAATTCCACGGCCACAGAGTGAGCCAACTGAATAAACAAACAGCTAATTCATCAGGATCCTGAATACTTGGGGAAGGTATTGGAAACTTTTGTTTCTCCAGTCCTTTGTACAGCTTATTTCTTGCTCAGAACAAAAACTGTTTAGGTTTCACTGAAAAATACTCATTTTATTTGAATATTGACAGAAGGGGATAGAAACCTGGGAACAGATCACTGGCCTGCAAAGCTGCTGAGACTCGAGATAAATTAAATGTATTTCACAGTTTCCAAATCTTTTAGATGATGAAGAACAATAAAGTCTGCACAAGCAGGGAAAAACCCCTAATTCATTAACCATTTAGCATTATAGAGAGTCACTATTAAATATGGAGCTTTATATGGAAAAATGTGCAATAAAGTCCAAAAAGGTGGGAGCAGAGCAAGAATGATGGGCCAAAATTAAAAACTGATTAAGGTGATTTTTCCAGAAAAAGTGCGGAGGGAAGAAGCTGAACCAGAGGCCTGGTGGGCTTTGCTGTGCCGTAGGGATACAATTCACTGGGAAAGGGAAAGCACCTCACTATTAGTCCTGCCTGAAAGGAGACCAGGGCTGGAATTCAACCTGTTACAGCTGCAGAGCCAGGACAGTGTTCCAGGGCAGGGTCTGTCAGCAGCATTCCTGACACCTGACCACAGCAGGGATCACAGCCCAGCGGGATAGTGGTCACAGGAGCTGTGATCAGCACCAGATAAATCCCCAGTGTGTGACACCTCATTCCTGTCACACACGGTTGGGTTTCAAGCTTCAGGGTCTGGTGGTAATAGCCATTATCAGTTTGCATTAGTTTGCTAATTGCTAATTATTGAAATACACGGGAATCATGACAAAGAAATCAGGGCAGTGATCTTCCCACACAGTAATGTGTCTCTCATGGCTCATTTAGTCCATCTTCTGCTACAGTGTCATTTTTTGGAAACCTGCTGAGCTCTGGCTCCCAAAGTCACCCGGGATGAAGTACCCCAAAGGTTATTCCACTACTTTGCAGAGAAGCATTTGAACAGAATTTGAGTTCTTGCCATGGTGTTTCACTGGTTAATCCATCATTAGTTATTTGTCCTCAGAAATGCCACTGCCATCTGGATGCAAAGCCCTGCGTGATGAGGCCGTGTGTGTGAGACATCCAAGGCCAAACCCAAATCAGTCTCAGCTGTTCCAGGTCCCAGCTCCATTCCTTCTGTGGCTTCTCTGGAATGTGTCTTGAAGAAGGCCTTGGCAATCTGGGCTTAACATGCTGCTTTTCATCTCACAAACAGCTCAGCTTTCAGAATTCAATTACGGAACTGAAAAATCAGAGTAGGGTGGGAGCTGCTCTGATACATCACCATGATGCTCCGACTTCTTCGGAGTGGCAGCCAACCTTCCAACCCCTAAGGATTTCCTCCCATGGATTACTTAGCAACAGGCTATTATATTCCAGACTTAAATAAAAACCTGAAAATATCCCAGCCTCTGGCATTCTCAGGACACAAAAAGTGTAGATCTAGGGCCAGATTAGGATCTGGGTGCTGGCTCTGGTGTAACTCCATTAGGATCATTCTGGATTTGATTAGATTTATTTTGAGAATAGAATTCCTGTATTTGAGGACTTCCATCGTAAACCAGAAGTGAAGTTCTGGTACAAAGCTGTCAGTGCTGACCTCTCCATCCTCACCTGACTCTGTTCCTACTTTTTAGACTTCACTGGACATTTTCCTGTATAAAGCTCCTTATTTACTAGTAATTATCTGTGAGGATAAATGGTTAATGAGTTAAATTGCTACGTGGGGGGAAGACAGGCACACACTCACTGCTGACTCAATTCCAAGATACAATTTCCATCAACTGATCATAATGATTTTATTCTCTTTTTCTCTAAATTAAAAATAGAATCTATTAATAAATGGAACCACAATGGGTAATAAATTGACAGATGGTTTTATACTTGACTTTGTGGAAAAATTACCATGAAAATAGCAGATGACAGAGGCATTTCAGTGACTTAAATGGAAGGGAGGACTCAGAGAATCAGATAAAGAGCTGCAGAGAGATCCCAAGAAAGGCAAAGCATCCCCTGCCGGGATCACAGCAGCATGTGGGCAGTTCCAGGCTGATCCAAATGTCCAGTTGATGTTTACAGACCAGACTGACCCACTGGAGCACCTCAAGTGAAGGCAGAGGATTTAATCCACTGAACTGGGGGAAATGACAACAGAATTTGGCTCCAAAGGCATTTCAAAACCATTTTTAAAAGATTTTTGTTCTATCCTAAAAGAGCCAAGCTCTCTTCCAGAAAAACTCTTCCTCTTGGAAGAAAAACTTCTCTATCAGCAGTAAGAAAAATAAAGGAGAAAAAGGTTATAAGGTGAATTTTACCTTTCTCTTGAGCCATTTCCTGCAGGCAGAAGTAAATTACTCTTGCACCCAGACTGAAGCCAATCAGTGTGACAGGTCTCTTCCCCTGTGAAAGAAGAAAAGGAGAGAAATCCATCAAATTCTGCTCTAGACCTGGAAAGAGAGACTGGTCTTGGGGTCCCTGAGAACCTGAGACAAAGAGCACCTACTTGTCCATCATCTTTGAAACATCTCAGCAATTTGGTTGGTTTCAAAGGGATTATGTCCAGTTCAATATGGAGGATTCTGCATATCTGAGTATTTTGTATGTTTTCATATTCAGAAAATCAATTGTAAGAATCTAATGATTAGAACTTACAACAAAGCAGCTCTTTCAAGCAGAACCAAACCAGATGGTGTCATTGGTTTGAAATTTCCAAATGAAAACCTAACTCAAGGAGCAAAATTTTCCTAAAAATGTTTCAATAAACAGAAGAAGCAGTTGTAATACAAAAAATATTGACCGCCTCCAGATTTCAGACTGAGTGACAGCAGCACCACGTGATGGTTATAAAAAATTATGTGGGTTTTAAGCTTTAAGCTTTTATTTTGAATAGCCTAATAAGATTTTCTGTAAGATCAAAGGGAGCCTAATCTCAACATCAATGAGAAACGGTCGTTGTAGTATCCAGGGAGCAGGTGTGCGATGGACACCTTACACATCACACTAACTAGTTTTATACTCTCCAGCTCGCTGGAATGTGTGTTTTCACAACAGCAAATGCTTAACATGCAGTAACAAATGCCCTTGAGCAAGACAAAGGGCAAAATAAAGTTTATTGGCTTTCCTGGGATGGGATTTTTATGAGGAATCAAGTTTGTTTCTACTCTGCTGTTCCACATTGTTGTGACACACAGCTCTGGGGCCACAGCTCCCTTCTGGCTCCTCTACATCAGTATGGATCAGTGTGAGATGAACACACAGCCAGCAAAAAACAGTGCTAGCTCAGAAAATTATGGCAGGTTTTTTGGGAGCAGAAATGTCTTTTTTCAAGCCTTTTCAGGGTGATTTAATAGCTTCTGTCACTTCTTTCAGGTACCACCCCATTCCACATCTCTGAAGCAAAGCTTACAGGGCATTGGCTGCCACACACTTTTCTCTCAGGTTGTTTTGCTGCTGCCTCTTAATGATCAATGAATATTTTTAACACCCTGTGTTCTCTACTTTTCACCTATGCTTACTTCCTACTCTCCAATTTCCACCAGGGGAGAGGGCATAGCTGTGTTGTGACTTGGTCAAGCCACTGGTCATTTACGACTTGGATCTCTTCTTCCTCATTTAGAAAAGCTTTAGGTTAAATGGAACAAATCTCAGCAGGATTTCTCTGATCCACTTAGGACTTCCTCTTTTTCCCCAATACCAGATACCTGCTGGTCACTTTCCTGCAGCACTCTTTAAGTTTTTATTAATTTTTGTCTCCCTGGAACAATATCACTTGACAGCTAACTGGTGTGACTATGAAACTTCACCTCCAGGGCCAATTCCCTTCCAACCCTTATTCCTGGATAATTTCTGGCCAATTACCTGCTGTCGACTGAGCATGATGTGTGCAAGGTGTTTGCCTACTTCAGCAGACCGGTGCAGACACACTCCCCAGGGGTTGTCAATGACACTGGCAACAGTCAGGAGTGAAGTTGGCCACGTCAAGGCCGTCACAATCCCTGCAATACACAGAGGTTTCTTAGAAAACATCAAAAGCAAGACAGTTCACTGAAGTTAAAAGCTGAGCCTAGGAGCTTTTCTCATTTCCAGTTCTTCTTTCTCAAGAGCTGAGCTGAGAAATGCTTTGCTGGACTGAAGATAAGGAAGAATCTGATGTTCTGATACAGACGTTGTGAGGGAGTGCAACCTGCGTGTTGGGGAGGCTTATGTACAGCAGTAAAGTGGTGTAATAATGTAGAGAAGTGAACAGTCTCATGTGAAGGAAGGTGTTTCCAGCTGTAATTTCAACAAAATGAGTCACTGATGCAGTGGCTCAGCAATCCAGGAAAGCATAGCTAAATTACAGGTGTGGTACAGGAGGTTCTCAGGTCACTCCTGCAGGGTGCTGCCAACACTGCCTCCTCCAAAATATTCCTTCTTTAGAAAAGCTCCTCTAACAGGAGAACTGCACAAGAGCCACTCAAGCAGATCTGGTATGATTTAAGTTCTTACCTGACAAGACAGTGAATTTTAGGGCTTCTTGAGCCATCATGTTCACAAAACCATTCAGCAGGGAATCCAAGGCATTGCCAAGCTCCATCAAGTACTTGGATTCCCAGGCCAGGCAGTACTGCTCACTCGACTGCAACATGCTGCTCCATGGTGCTGTGAAGCTTCCTGGGAAAGGTTGCAAAGATGGAATTCATGTTTAGATCGAACACAACAACAGCTGACTCCTGGCAAGAGGAGCCCAGCAGAGAATCAGAACAAAACCTGCAGGACATTGGAATATTCTGGCAATGTTATTAATGGCAGATCAACACTGAAGAGCAGAGCAGAATTGTCATCTTACTTAACTAAAACCCTTCCCACACTGTTCCTTCCCCAAATGATACAGGGCAGGTTGAGGCAGCTGCTGATCAAAGTGGAACAAGAGCCCCACGATGGACTGTGAGATTTGGGAACACACAGATGGGCAGCTACTTGCAGCTCCAAAATCACAAGGTGGAAAATTCCATAAAATTCCTGTCCTCAGTCCCTCTGTTTAAAGGAGTATGTTCATAGACAGACACTGCTGTAAAGAGGAAAAAGGATGACAGTTTAGTTTTGCCCTTTAAAACATTCTAGCAGATTGCTAGTTATGGAAGAAGAATGTGTGTCATCCGTAACTCCCTTTTAAGGGCAAACAGATACAAAAAGGTTCCTGGAGGTACACACTTGCCTCTCTAACAGTGCCTGGGAGCCCTCCAGCCCTGAGGATTTGGACCCCTGGCAAGCAGACAACGAGAGAAGCCAAAACACAGTACTGTTAGTGAAAATAACCTCCCTGTGACAGCAAAGCTGCACCCTGACAAGTGACAGGGCAGAGACATCCTGCTGCATTAATGATATCCAGTTTAATTATGATGCTTCTCAATAAACTGGCAGCTGTTCAGTCAGGTTGCTGAACACATTGGCAGACAGGTGACATATTTTTCACAACAAGTTATACTGGAAAATAAAACACTACAGACCTTTCAAGGTCGCTGGCTGGAAGTCACCTTTGAGTGCTGTGCTTAACAGGATTTACTTGGCAAAACTTTCTTGCCAATAAACCTCATTAGTTGCCTGATACAGAGAAAAAAACACACTATTTTCTGTTAATTGCTGGAGGATAAACATAGGGTCTCAGAGACGCTTGGTCCTAGTGCTGGAAATCTTCTCCCAAACAGACCTTTCCTGGCAAACCATGCAACAGTTATTAACAGAAACAATCCTATCACCACCAATTCCCTGCCCTCTCTCTTTCCTTCGTTTCCCTGGGATCGCAGATTGGGTTACAAAGTCTTACGATGAAAATGGATGCGGTTTAGTTGCCAGGTCATGGAAATGTGGGGTAGACATGGTGCTTTGTGGGCACAAACACAGCCTGGACTGGGACACAGTCCCATCTTTCCAGGCTCCTCGCAGTTTCCTCACCATGTTCTTACCATATTTGCCAGCACACAGCCATCCAGTAATTGCTATGGTGATATGAAGCTGCTTCCCTTCAGTAAGTGGGAGGAATTCAAACTCTTCTATGGCTCCCACACGTTTCTTCATCTTGTATCCTACACACAGCCAGGCAGAAACACACGGCTCAGAAATGGCACAGCGAGGGCACACTCTGCTAACAGCAGAAGTTCCAAAGAAATTAACTGGGTAATTTGGATAGGGTATTTTTCCTTTCCAAAACCCCCAGCCAGTTCATGCATTACTTCAAGCTTGGAAAGGAGCCAACATGATCCTTCTGAGCTTGTGTGATCTGAAGGAATCCAGCAGGAGGGTTTTTCTGCTGTAACAGCTGCTGGTGTCCATCTTTCTAACCCAAAGCAACAAGCCTTAATTTCTTCCATTAACAACATACAAAATATTCTTTCCCTATTTGGTCACCAGGGGCCACACAGCACCTTAATCAGCACTGAAATAAAAATTTTCCAGTTTAGACAACACCTCAAATCACTTCCCTTGCTCTGTAGAGCTCAGTGAAGTCATTAACTGTGCGTTATCAGATATGATCCTGTGCCTTAGTGGCTAAGAACTATGTGGTCACTCTTTTACCAGTAAGACCAGCTCCTGCTGCTCCAAAAAGGGATGCCATGACAGCAATCCCAGCAGTCGATCCCAAAGCAGCTGCTCCAGCACTCCCAATGATCGTGGCAGCTCCCGCAGCAACCAGAGGGGCAGCCAGACCCCCTGTCAAACCTGAGGATGAAACAAGGGATGTCACCAAACTATTATCCTGTACAAAACCCAGGCAAGCAGTTCCCTGTGCTAGGTGGGTGCTGCTAATGCTACTGGAAGAGCACAAACGACGGGCTTTTTGCATCCCCAATAAAGGGGCTTTATGAGACTCTCCCCAGGCCCTGAATCTTTGTCCAAATTCTTTGACTTAAGTAAACATGAAGAACAATTTCAAAGTCAAAAGAAGACTGTGTAGTACCCTGGGGTAAGCTGTGCCCTATTTTCTTGGGAAACACTGATCTAATCAATTTTGATTTGGGAGTTGAAGATCTGATCCTCTTATAACAGGAGAGCAAAAGAGGAGAAAACATTTTTAAGGGTGACCACCTCAGTTTAATATTTCCCCCAGCCAGTGAAGCTACACTGGAATAATTTTTCCAGCTAATTCTTTCAGTTGTATTTTCAAGTGGCTGAAAATACTTTTCTTGGATTCAGACCTGCCCTGTCCCTTGTGCTGTGTCCCCAGAACACAAAGGGCAGCCTCACCTATCACTGTTCCACCACCAACGGTTGCCAGACCTATCAGCAGGTACCTCTTCAGCTTTTTCCTTCTTTCCTTCTTTTTTCTTGAGACTTCCGTGGTTCTGTGGAGAGATTAGAAGCACAAAAACTGAGGGAAAAGCCTGATGGATAATTCTGCATCAGAATCTGCTTTTATTCTCTTCGGTGTAATTTCCCTCCTGGGAACAGTAAAAAGGAACATGCAGGTGTGGACTGTGACAACACACTGAGATTTATGAGCATGGATTTAGAAATTTAAATTGAATTGATTAAATGGACCACAGGTTTAAATTGAAACAATTTAATTGCTGACAAAAGCCAACAGATGTTACTTACTTGGAAAACCCTTCCTAATAGGGCTGAAGCTTGTAAAAAAAGAAGAAACAAAAAGTCAAAAGCATTTCATTAACTATATGCTGCCTACGTGTCCTAAAAAACCACAGGAAAGCTAAGGAGAAACAGGGAAACGTGTTTGAAACAAAAGGGAATAGAGGTAATTTGTGCTAACAAACAGAGATGCAATTAAACTATTTTCCAACAACAGTGTTTATATTGAGCTGCTTTCTAATTGCACAATATAATAATATAATAGGAATTAAACACAGTCATTAGTTCATTTGTCTGTGCGTATTTAAGCTATATTTTAACGAGCTTATAAGAAGGAGGTAAATGAACCGAAAAGGAACAAATATCACTTATTAGCCACTACTTTTGACTTCTCTCCACTGCCTCTGCTTTCTCTCTTACAAGAAATGCTTCAACTTCAGAGAAAGCAGGAGAAACAGAGGATACTGGAATAAGTTTTTTGCAGAGGAAGGTTCCTTCTGCTGGTTAATCCAGGCCTTGAAACGTGAAAATTTATCTTGCTTCCAAAATTGGATATTTTCCCTGTTAATCCCAGCCTAATTGTGGATTTTCATTATCCATATAATTGCCTAATCCTTCCTGGAACCCCATAAGCACACTGTTATTTTGATAAAGACAATTTTACATGAGTCCCAAACAGTATGTGGCTTTGTGAAACACAGCAGGAGGGGAATGGAGCTCAGTGGGTGAAATCCCTGAGTCACTGGAGTTGCTGGCAGAACTCCCACAGACTTCCATGGCACAGAGACTTTGTCTCCACAGAGATCCTCCAAAAAACCATTGTGTGTTACCTTCCACAGCTGCAAACGCAGCGTCTGCAGAGCACAACCTCTCCAGCAATTTCTGTATGACCATGGTGGACAAAACGTTGTTTGGCCTTCAGAGAATCGCAGAATCATTTAGTTTGGAAAAGCCCTCCCTGTCCATTGAGTCCACCCTGTGCCCCATCCCCACTTTGTCACCCAGCCCAGAGCACTGAGTGCCACATCCAGTTGTTCCTTGGATACCTCCAGAGGTGGGGACTCCTCCACCTCCCTGGGCAGGCCCTTCCAATGTCTGATCACCCTTTCCAGGAAGAAATTCCTCCTGATGTCCAACCTGAACCTCCCCAGCACAGCTTGAGGCCGTGTCCTCTCATCCTGTCAAATGTCCTACTTTGAGCCTCAGCCATCACCAGTCTGAATGCCTGGCTTTGGATAAAACCGCTCCTGGAGTTGTTTACATGAGTGCTGCAGTTGGACTGTCCATACCCAAGCTGGCAATACCCAGCAATTTCTGTTCTACATGGGGTTCATCAGCTTTTACAGTCACTCTCCTGTGTCTCGGGCTGAAAATAATGATCGGCAGAGACCTGGAACATGTCTAACCTGGATTCAGTTATAATAATGAGCAGTTTGAGTTATGTGGGAAGAGAGACAGTGGCAGCTAAATCCTGCCTGGTGATGCAGTAAATGAAACTACTGTCAGGAGAAGTTTCACCTGTCACTGCTTCCCTTCTGGAGCTGCCAGAAATGTGTCTGACAGCTGCTTCCTAATGGCTTCTCCATCAGCATTATCACTGGATTACCAGACTGCTTTTATCCACTGCGGTAATTAACTGCCACTTCTGGTACTTCTCTACCCTCAGTGAGCTCAGATGTGCAGCTTCTTGCCTGAACCACAAATTATGTTCTGAGAGACTGTTTAATGGTCATTTTGCAATAAGGAAAAGTGGTAGGAGTACATGTTAACAAGCAACTGATGTGATGTTTTCCAGCCTCTTACAGAACTGCGTACAAAAGAAAGGTTCACACCTGCAGGTCAGAAGATGTTTGGTGCAAGTAACATGGATTTAAGTGGTTGGAGCACTGTTCTGTAGAGGGTTGTATATTTAATCTTGCAGGTTCCAGGCCTCGATCCAACACATCCACAGCAGCAAAGGCAGGAGCAAACCCTCCCATAAACAAATACCAGTAAAAACACTTATGCAGAGGCTGCCAAATCCCTATCTGGTTGTTTCTGTTCCAGTGGATGGTCAAAACCGAAGCATCCCAAGCGCAGATTGGTATTCCCAGCCCCAAAAATCTGTGAGGTCAAGGTGGTGACAAGTTTATATTCTGCTTCCTTTCCCCATTGACTTCTGATTTTAAACCAAACAAAGGGTCATCTATTCCCCACAAAACTCAGCCCTGGTTTAGCACTGCAGTAACGAATGTGTTCACACCACAGTCTTGGACTCCTCTTACTATAAAGATTTTTCTTTTTCCTCTCATCTAATATTTACTTCCATAGTTGTGATTCGGTCAAAGAACAAGATTGAAATCCATGGCTTTCTCCACAGCAGACACACAGGAACCCCACTGGGCTGGTGGCAGAGTTTGAAAGCCACACTGTTCATATGGAACATAATTCTCTCCCCATTATGAGACACGGCCTAAAGGCCCAGGACTGAGTCTGTTTTCACAAGCCACAGCAAAACAGCCCCCAGTAATATCCTAACCCTTGCTCCTGCACGCCAAGTGTTTAGCAGTCCATGGTCTTTGAGATTATTTTGACTTTCCCTTTTTACAGTGTGCTATAAAGTTAAGCTTTATTTAAATACAGCTATAAATAAAAGATACCCATCACATGCTGGACCCTACGGTAACATCTGAGGTGGACCATGTCACGGGTGTCGATTAAAGCCTTCATTAGCACTCAGGTTAACCTCATAACCCTTTTGCTGACTTGACAGATAAAAATACTTCCCTGGAAAGTCCACTATGGACATTTTTACTGCCTTAGATATTGCTAAACTGTCACAGTTTATTTATTGCTAAACTGGCACAATTCCTGCCTGATAAGCAGAATATAAAGATGCTACATTTCTTACAGATATCAACTTTTCGGCTGTGTCATATCGAAGTGGTGATTAAGAGAATTAATCTTACATTAATAACACAGAATTAGGATTTGGGTCCGTACGTATCTGAAGATACAGACTGTTGTCCTCAGAAATCTCCCTTCAATAGGAGTTATCCAGTTGTGTCTTAAACAGGCACAGAAATGGACAGATCCACAGCAAATGGGCAGCTGAGGATCTAATCCTGATATTTATAGGAACTTCATTCTGCAAGGGGCAGCCCTCTCTGAAGGATATTGGGCAAGAGATAAGAGACACAAGATCTTTGTGATGGATTTAAGCAAAATCTACCATGTCGGAAAGGCAACTGGAACAAGGAAAGGAGTCAGTTCAGTATGGAGCAGCTTTTACCACCTTGCAAGGCTGGGTCTCAGCTGATTTTAAGAATGCTGAGCTTTCCTGCTTCTCAGTGCTGTGAGGGGGCTGTAACCCTAATCAAGCCATAAATGATTACAGTAAGAGCCATGGGGGGAATAATCAGACACTGGACTTAGGCACAAGTAATTACTGCTAAGCTTTCAAGCACTGGCAGCATTTTCTGATCCCATAGTCAACCCAAATGTTCTTACTCTGACTCTTCCTCTTTTTGTTCCTTAAGGCTCTCAAGCAGAGATTCCTCCAGGACTTCCAGCTCCTCCAAGGGGATTCTCAGCAGCAGGCTGATGTGGCATATCAATACCCTGGCTCGAGCATCGTAGTACCCTTGAACAGAGGGAAGCCCAGGAAATCAGTCAGTCTGATCACACCAGATTAAACAGTGAGCAGAGCACTCAGCTGGGCTGGAGGAACATGTCACAGACAAGCCTGGCTTCTTCTCCCAGGTCCTTTTCTTTTTCCATGTATTGAAACATGATAAGAGAGCAATAAATGGAAAATCCTTCTTCCCTGAGAATAGAGACACCACATCAGGTAATGCCTCTATGGCAGGAAAAGGATCTCAAATCCTTCTGTCTCCATCCTCTGTGACAGAGGCCTTTTGGCTCTGGAAAAGTTGCATCTTCTCAACAGAGAAATGCTGCAGCACAACCAGTGCTAACTGGAAATATCAAACACATCCATATGGGTAAAGCACACCCTGACTGCACCAATGCATTTTGTAAAAATGCACCTCCATGTAAAAGCTTTATATTCAATTCATCTTGTGGACAACTTACTCTGGTGTGTAAAACTACACACCAGCTCCCCCAGCAGCACTACTGACAACTGCTTGCTTTTTTACTCCCTGTTGCAAATGGAGGAGTGGACAGTGAACTCAGACAATACCAGAGAGCAGAATTT
This sequence comes from Neopelma chrysocephalum, assembly GCF_003984885.1. Lineage (NCBI taxonomy): Eukaryota > Metazoa > Chordata > Aves > Passeriformes > Pipridae > Neopelma > Neopelma chrysocephalum. The sequence continues at coordinate 69,235 of NW_020897752.1, read as the reverse complement.
ATTACTTCTGGGCTTGTAGGCAGGTGTTCTTCAAGAAAAGACATGTTAAATGTAATAGATTTTATATTATTTGTGCCAACTCTTGCATTTTTAATGTGCTTCTCTCAGCAGCACCTGCTGCTTCCTGATGTTTGGCTTTTGTAAAGGGTTCTTGGTGCACTCTGGGATGAAAAACACAAGACCCAACTACAAAGGATGTTTGTGATACCCGCTGCACGTAGATCAAATATGGCATTGGGCAATCTATTAGGTTTGTTTATTTATTATCATCATTACCAAGATACCAAACTCATTCAGTAGCCTTTAATGACACCACTCGTCAGATTCATGCTTAGTTGAGAAATAAGGATTGGATTTATCTTCATTCCTTCACGGTATTTGCCACGTCCTGCAAGTCCAAGGAGGTGTTTTAACAAGTCCCTTTCTTGTTTCCTGGCTGCTAAAACACTACTGAGCTCCTTCCAAGGCACTAAGTCAGTGAGGCTTGGAGATATATTTCTTTTAAATTCCAGCTTAGCAAAATAAGAAGTTTTGCAATAACTGATTTGTCAATTTTCCATTAAAAATAAAGCAAGAATAAAACCTGTTTTGTTCTATTTCACTGTTCTGCAGTGCAACAGGCTGATCAGTTTTTTCTTGTGAGAACATGTTAAAACACAGAGATTTAAAAAATGCAAGCAGTGATAGAAACCAGGCTTCTTTTAGAAATGAGCATTTTGTTCAGTAGGCAGTCTTTATTTCATTAATTTTATCAGACTAATCCATGTTATGGATTGCAAACCAGAAAATTGTTTTATGTGTAATATAATATATGAGTAAAATTCCATTTATTTATAATGGGCTTCACAGGATACTCTGGAATTTATACCCTGAATTTTTTTTTCATTTTAGGCAACAAGCAGAAAATTTGTTAGGCTGAAATTTTCATAACAGCTTTACTGCCTTCCTAAAGGAAGAGGTCACCTGCTTCCCTGGAACCACTGGAGAAAAACCACTTCACTCCACCATTACTTTACATCTGTTTGCATGTGAAGGTAAGGAGGTGAATAGCTGTTCACTTTTCAATGGGTATTATTAACCATTCCTAATAGTTGTTTTTCCTGAGAAGGATGCAGGGAAGGAGTGTGCTGCTTTTGTCAGAGAGGAAGCTGAGATGAAATAGGGTGGCACCATGAGCTTTTTGAGCTTTTTAAAGTGTCAGATATAAACTCATCTATATTATCTTTACAAAGAGCAAATGCTCAGTTAAACTCACCATCTCGAAGAGAGAAGGATAGAAGGTCCTAAAAATAAATTAAAAAAAGAACATTCAAGTTAAAACTGATGATGAAGGCCTGGAGGGATCACAATAGAGGCAGGAAAACCCATCAGACTGGTTTAATTACTGAAGCATCTCAGTTCATAAACGTGGGAAGCCAGAAAGCTACAATTCAGTGAGGCAGCACAGAGCAAAACCAGTACAAAATTCTCCAAAGGCCAGTACAAAGAGCTGGACAGAAGTAGACAATGCTTGGTATAGCCAAAACATTCCATACTTTTTGTTATTAATTATCCTGATCTTACACCAGACTTCCAAGTTTGGAGAAACAGGGCTCTAATCCTCCCTTCCCAATGCCTTCTGCTCCCTATACACTCATATATACTCACATTTTCAACATGAGTAACAGGTTTGAATGTTCCTCTAATGGACCATTGGCCCCTATTTTCTTCGGCATTCTGGGAATTCATAGCTCTAGGCAGTAAGGCTGAACCAGCATAAAGTTCTTTTGGATTAAGTGCTCACATAGAAAACTCAAAATTTATGGCTCTCTGTCAAGATGGAGGGACTTGACTTCTGTGTTGGCTCTTCAGCATAAAAATACAGAAAAATCAATTCAATACATGGTTTCTATGGATAAATCCATGAAAAAGAGGGAAGTGTTTTTACTACTGTGTTCTCTTCTTTTATTGCCACTGGACAAATTTTAAGGTCTTTATGTGACTACACTAAGCACTAGCTCAGTGTAGCTGCTTCCCTCTCCTACACACAAATACAGCACAGCTGAATTTTACAGGGAATCCTTCAGCCCTCTGGGAATGCAAAAAAATTCAGCCAAAGATGTAGGAGGCTGCCAAAGAGTTTATGATTATTAGTCCCCTAAGCTCCTAAATACAATTTACATCATAAAACTGTCTCTAATCTGAAAGTTCTACACATGAGAAATGTAGAATGGAGAACAAACCATCCTTAATCAACTAGAAGGACAAACTGGACTGTTCCCCAGGATGGCTGGTGGGATTTGTAGGCAATAAACTCTCCCTGATTGAGGCACAGGGAGCTGTGGCTGTGACTCGGGTTCCAGTATCATCTGTGGCGCTTCATATCAAACAAACTCAAATAAATCTGGCCTAAGCATATACACACGTGCATTTCAAAAGGTCAGGAGTGCACCCAGGTAATCGGGTGACAAACTGGAACTACTGGTTTTATGGCATCTGTGCCAATTGGCTTCTCAAATTCTCCACTTTAGGCTTTGCACGTACTGCACGTGCAGGCAGCTGGAATCCAACCAGAATTGATTAGATTAGTTCACAAGTGGTTTGTTTTCCTCCTCTAAGCAGCAGTTATTATAATTCAGTCTTATTTTGAAGTCGGTGTTTTGAATCTCCCTGCAAACTCCATGCACAAGACAACCACCCATACCATTGAGAAGCCTGTCAAAGAAAGGGAAGCACCCTTTATTCAGTCTTTGTCAGCTTCTTCTGAGTTGCTGCAAGTTCAAAACCCATTTCCTCAACAACAGAGAGCACTGGATCCACATCACAGTGGATGTGTGTGGAAAACCACAGACAATGGGCATTCTAAGTATGTTCAGAGCAAAAAAACCCATTCACAACACGAATGTTCAATGTTCTAACACCTATCAACGCTTCTTCACCTCCTTTATTGCATTGCCTTCCCATACCATACCCACAGCCTGTTATGTCTACTGTCCTTTAGGGATTGTTACCAACATCTGCCTGTGTTAGTCATCTGCAATGAACACAAAAATAACAATCCATAGTCCTCAGATGTTCATTGAATCAAGGGTGAGCTCACCTCTATTTCCTGACTTCAGGATCATCCCTTCGGCTCCTCAGAGATGAAGGGCCTTCAAAAATGCAGCATTAGTGCCAACAGGGCCAAGCCACTGGTCATGCCAAGCAATTAAAGCAGATACTTAATAAATAAACAGTAAATATTGCGTCAGCAGCAGCTGAATACAAACAAACACAAGCACCATAAAGGAACAGATCAATAATTCATAAAGCTTTGTCCCACGGCTTGCATATTTTCCGGTCAGAAGGAAAAAGCTGATCTCAGCTTTTTACCAATGTTTCTCACACACCAGCGTGTTTTTCCAAAGACACACCTTTGCTGCCTTGCTCTACTTAAGTCTTTAAGTCTGTTTTTCCTCAGATAAAAGTCATTCCTCTTGTCCATGTAGATTACTGTGTAAGGTATTGATGTTGGGGCATTGGACTGATATTTGTTCCTCATCTTTTCTTTCAGCTGATCAAAGAACTCTTATCTATGGTTTCTGTGTTCCACTTGAATCCAGGTGACATCCCCAGTTTTCGCTCCTGCTGACCCAGAGCCACTTTTGTAAAAGCACATGGAGCCCTTATGCAACATAAGCTGTGAGCAAGCAAAAGCTAAACTTCACCCTTAACAAACTCAGCAGCCATGAAGGAAAACTTCTCTAAATCTAGGGAATCCATCCTGAAGTAGAGAGAATGAGGGAAACACACAAAGGCAGAAAGAACAACTGTAGGTGTATTGATTTTGAGCAAACAACATCAAAACAGGTGCTGTTATTTCAGAAGATCTGTCCTAAGTTATTAACTAAGCTTAGGATCTGTCGCTGTACTCATACTGTTATAGGACTTCGGGCATTGGAGCATTTGGATGTTTGGAGCAGATCCTCTTGTCACGGAAAGTACTGGGATAAATCAAATTCTTATTTTTTTTAGTATTAGAAAGTAGGCATTACTTTATTTCAGGGTGCATAGGGGATAGCTCCACCCATGCACACAACTTCGAAAACTTTTCACTTATTTATACATTTTTAGCAAAGAAATTAATATTAATTGGTTCTCTATTACATAATTCTCCTCATTAACTAATATTTGGTCTTCTATTGGTTATCGATTTCTCACTTCTCATGCCAATTAGTCCACACTTTCAGTATTTTTATTATCTTTTCCCAGATGGGGAGTTTCCAGCACATGATAAATTGTTTTTGTTAGTCTCTTCTTCATCTTTTGGTTACTTGGAGGGCCATAAATTTTGGATTCCAGGTGTCCAGTTTTCAGCTCCCCAGGCTTTGTTCACTGAAGCTTACCAGGTTTAGTTTAGCATAACTTAAAGTTTTGGTGATTTTTTCAATCTCACTCTAACAACACAAGCTGTGAAAAAAACCCCTAAGCTACATGCTGGCTAAAGTTGGAAATTACACTGCTTATGAGTAATTAAAACAGTTAATTAAGAAGTTAATTAAAACCATTAATTAGAAAAATTAATTAGGAAAGTTATATAATTTCCAACACTCTGAGGCATTTCATGGACTGACTAGGAAACAGGAAAGATGCCAAGGTAGTGGTAGCTGGTCGTGGTGACCAAGAAAGTTCACTGCAATCATATCTTCCCTCACACAGCCCTCTTCTCACATCCGTGGTTCTGTTGGGCTGTTGCTCATGGTGAGTGTGTGATAACCATTATACAATCAATACCAGAGCACAGCATGCAGGATGTGTGGCACAGGGTGACACAGCACAGGGTGCCAGCTGACAGTGCCCACGTCCTGTGTGGCACCAGCAGCAGCCTTGTGCCCTCCTCACCCTGCACAGCACAACGTGAGGCTGGATCAGGAGAGATCTCCCCCAGCAAGTGAACACTGCCCAAATGCTTCACCTCTTTTATCTTTACGTCAGCATTTACAGCAGAACATTATGAAGCAGTCCCAGTCTCACTCTCTCAGTGAGAAAAAATAAAGTCACAATAATTTCTTCTGGTCAAAGTTTCCTCTGGAAATTGTGCTCCTCAGAGAATGTTTTTTGCATTACAGGTATGGCAAAGGGGCTTTTAAACAAGTAAAAATCAGGTTTATCATGTTCAGTGTACCACTAAAACCTGTAGAAAGCACATATGAATCAAAATCACTGCAATAATAGTCAAAAAGTTTGTCAGTTCTCTGCTCTGTAGAGCGAAACCACCAAAGACACAAAACATTAATGAGCAGAGAGTGACCTTGCCTTGTGTTCAATACTTCCATGAGCTCTTTATGGATAGAGAGGCTGACAGTCCCTACAGCCACTCAGAAACAGATGCCTATCAGAAATACTGATTTTACTCTCCTGACTGCACAAACAGCACTTCAACCGCAAACAGACACCTATGACAGATCTCTTTTGCAAAGCAAACAAGAGCAAGGAGAACACATAGATGTACCTGGGTAATGACAGCTGGATTTTCTTCCAAGATGGAGTCCTTCAGCAAAATCTCAGTGAAAGATTCTGTGCCCTCACCTCCTAAACCACCAGCAAAGGCTGTCATGGCAGGTAGGACAGCATCGGGCAGGTCCAGCCATTTCACAAAGCCCTCAATAAATTCTGTCCTGAAGGAGCTGTAAAAGCAACAGGAGCAGTTAAGGCTTCACAACTGGGTATTTCGAGGCTCTACAACTGGGTATTTTTGGAAGCTTTGAGCAGTCCCTGGTTTCAAACTTTGATCTGTTACTGTTCACACAAAAATCAAAGCATCAGGAGTCAGCAGAAGGTGAATTGCTAAACAAACAAGGAAACAATCCGAATGGGGCCAGACCTTGTTTCAGTACACGCTTTGATGTTAAAGGATGCGATTTGTGCTGAATTATAAAAGTCTTACAGATGTAAGAGAGAAAAGATCTTCCACTCCCCAAACTTTAGAAGACCCTACACAGAGTCTGATACCAGCTCTGTTTGAGCTGCCACCCAAAATCCACCTCCCCTGCCCACCCCTTGCTCGCACATGCAGTACCTTTGCTCGTTTTCAGGGAACAGCCAGGCAAGCGATACACCACAAAGTGCTGCATAGGCAAATCTTCCCAGCTCTCCCAGCTGCTGACCCAGGAGCACACATGGCTCCTTCTCCCCTGCCCGCTCAGCCTCCTTATGCTGTTTTGAAATCCAACCTTTCCACTTCTCTTCTGCAGCCATTTTCACCTGCAAGTTCAAAGAGGAAACAGCTGTAGAAAAAAATCCAACAACGAACAGTTGGAAACCAGAGAGCAAAAAGACAAATTGCCTTTGTTTTTTTCACTGTCACACTTGCTGTCAGTATTAAATCAAGTTTGCCCAGGTCCATCTTGTATATTCCCCCCCCCCCTCAACACACTGCTATGACCAAAGAAGACAAGAGGACACTTTCTGTTCACCAGTTCTCAAAAGTTTCGCATAAAATGAGCTGACAATACTTCACACAGCAAAAGGAGAAGTTCCCTTCAAGATGCAAAGAGACTGGGTTCCATTCAGGCATACAATTCACACATTTAGTGCAAAAATAACACGAAAGTAAAAGCTCTGCATCTGGTGCAGGGACCAGTACGGCTGCCTGGGAAATAATTTGCCTCTCTCATCTCAGCCCAAATTGTTCCTCTGTTTGTTTTGCTGACAGCATTAGGAAAGTTGAGTTCAGCTGCAGCCCTGAGAAGGACTTTAATGTGTCCCATGGACATTGCTGTGCTTTGCTTGTAACATTCTCTCCTCTATTCAACCTGTCACTGCTTTTTCCCTAAAAATAAGGTCCCTGCACCACACGGACCTTGAGCTGGGCCAAAATATTATTGTTTTAGAGTGTAGATGTGCACATTTCCAACCGAAGGGCTTCCAGTGCTCCTCTAATGGTACCAGCGGCTGAGATGACTTACCTCAGAGAAAGGTGACAACAGCTCATTTCACAACTCAACCTGGGTAACAACCTGCTCCAAAGATCACTTCCATCACTTGAAATTTTTACTGATTTCAATTGGTTTCTAAGGGGACCATATCACCTATTTCATTATATACTTCATATTTAAATGCTTCCTTTCTTCCACATCCTGACTAAATAGGAATGAGGAGCCCATGATACTACAGCCTACTCTCAGAGGATGCAGACACCATTTATGCATAGATTTAGAGTCCTAAAAGTCAGAAATGCAACAGGAGCAGCTCTTTTTAAAGAGATTTTATTATCTGCGTGCCATCTGTCATGGTCCTGCAGGAAAGGTGTCTGTCCTGCGCTCCAACTCAGAAATTTATTGGAAGTGATTTGTATTTCTCAAGGCTTGCACAGTTTAACTGCTGCTGTGTAAATGCAAGAAAAACTCATCACTGAAGGGCCGATGGTTATTGTAACTCACACCTCTTTCCCTGGGAGAGCTCAGCCCAACACAATCTCCTGGTGCTGCCTCTGGCTCCAGCACACGGGGCTATGGCATCTCCATTTGTTTCCATGAAAACATCACATTTTAGCACAAAATCCACAGGAATAAACTAACTGCTATTTCCGAATCAACCAGCGAAAGGAAGGGCCAGGTTATACTTCCCTGGGGAAAGCAGGGGCCTGGGATCAATCCTGGCCTGCCACACCCACTCCAGTACCAACCACACCACACACCAGTGTGGACACTCACTGAACCCCAGCTGTGAACATACCTTCAGCTTTCCAGGACTTTCTTATCCCAAGATCATTCTATTACCACAGGAGCTCCAAACGCTCCTCTATTGGACCCCTGAAATTCATCTCTCACTAGGCTCTGATCTTCCTAAAACATCCAAACTTTCAGACCAATTTTCCCAGGAATAATCCAATGCTAAAATCCCAGTAATTTTAAAACTACTTGGCATGTCTGCTCACCTCTGGAGATGTTATGGGAAAGAGCATTGAAAATAAAATCCTCTTCCCTAAGGTATTTATTGACTTCTTAACTCAGGCTCATCCAAGAAATGAAGCAGCTAAAAAGGATCCATGAGCAGTACAACTGTTTAACCTAATTTCCCAATAACATAAAACATGGAGCAATAACAGAGCAATACCACAGTGGTATGTCATTGCTCTGACATGCAACAAATAAATCAGTACTGAGCATCTAAAATACCCAGAGAAAGCTTCTGGAAGACATTGCTCTGAAGATGCTCAGATCAGTACCCTCAATGTGTTTCTCTCAACACAGGTATCTATTTCCTCATAAATACCTGGGAAAAAAATGGGCTTGGATTTTCAGACATGCAGAGTAAAAAGAAGGGCAACATGCGATTTACTAATGAAAATGTAGGCCAAGAAGTTTTGCCGCTAGTCCAAGATAAGGCACTTGAGAGGTAGAAACATATCCCAAAAGTTATTTCTGGCTCATGGCACTGGAATTCACATCCCTGCCTCGAACAATGGAATTTAGCAATCAACAGCATTGCCATAATCTGAACTGTCACTTGAAAGAGAATTTTATCACTTCCAGCATTCACTTTTCACACAAAGCCCTTTGTCTTCTTGAGAAAAAAATGTATTTTATACAGCAGCTCATACAATCCTGTTTGGAAAGCAGAAAGATAATTCTTTTGGAGATCTAAAGCTGTACAATACACGTGTTTTCTACTGCTGGAAGAAGAAACAGAGAGATGGTGGCATTGTGTTCGTCCTAAACTACGACAACAGTGACCAAAGCACTGGCATGTTCACCTCCAACACCCTCAAAAGTTAGATGCATCTCATTAACTTCAGAGAGGTAGCTGTAGATAATTATTCAGACAGGGCTGTCCAAAAAGTCCTATATGACGTACACTGGGGGACAGCACAGCCCAACTGTGGTTACACATCACACACAATGCTGTGACTGTGGAAACATTTCGGCAGATGAGGTTTTTTGGGGACTAGCACAGGGCTCCAGAGCTGACACACTGGGAGCACCATGGCCTCTGCTTTTAATCCATAGATATGAGGTATGAACATGGAATACAGTTAATTCAGTCCTGTCTCAATGCAATGACACGAATGCGATATGGATGGCCACAAAGATCAGGGGCAGAGGTGATGGGGAACTTGGAAAAGCCAAAAGCTTAAGTAGTTGCAGAACTAAGCGTGTTTAATTCGGTTAATCCAGAGGTTTGCACAGCAGCGACGCAGAAGCAATGTCCTCACACCGAAATGGGCAACGCCGCAGAAAGGGAACAGCAGAGGAAAGAGTGAAAAGTGTGAGGGAACCACCTCAGCTGGGAAAGCTGTGAGGGCAGACACATCCACAGCTGCAAGTCCTGAAAGTGTCTGAAACCTCTGTTGAGAGAATGCGGGCACATTTTTAGAAGGAAAGCAGCACTTCAGGCCACGGCTGAGGAGGGGAAAGCAGCGCACAGAGTAGGGCGGCCTGAGGGGAAGGTCCCGCCCGCTCGCCCCCCCAGCCCACGGCGCTGTCCCGGCTGTACCCGGCCCCTCTTCACCTCCCCGGCCCGGCCCCGACCTGCCGCCGGCCCGAGAACCGAGCACCGAGAACCGAGCACCGAGAACCGAGCACCGAGAACCCGCCACCGCCTTCCGGCCGCTGCCGCCGCCCGCCCCTTCCTGCCCGGCCCGGCCCGCCCTTCCCGCCGCCTCTGCGCCATCGGCGTAAAGGAGTGCGTAGTGTAGAGGGAACTGCGCTGGGCTGAGGGGATGGAGGGGGCCGAGGGGATGGAGGGGGCCGAGGGGATGGAGGGGGC
>NW_020897752.1:28106-59496 GCF_003984885.1 Neopelma chrysocephalum | reverse complement strand
ATGGAGGGGGCCGAGGGGATGGAGGGGGCCGAGGGGATGGAGGGGGCTGAGGGGATGCAGAGGGCCGAGGGGATGGACAGGGATGAGGGCATAGAGGAGGCTGAGGTGATGGTGAGGGACTGGGGCTGAGGGGATGCTGCCTGGGCCCATTTCTCATTACGATTCTTTCAGGCTAGATTATGTTACCTAGTTACTATCTGAAATTTGGAGCCAGCTAGGTAAGGTAATGAGGGCAAGGGAACTTGGAGCTGAACCTTCCTTGACAAAAAGACCACCATGACTTAAACCTGAGTACAAGCAAATTGTTTACGTTTTGGAATAGGAGTATAATTCCATTGGCCTTTTCTCCATAAACATTGCATTTGAACTGCTGAAGAAAGGATCCTGTGTGGATCCATAGGAATTCTTTCAGAGGGCCAGCCTCTCCCTGGAAATCACAGAGCATCCATGCTGCCTTCCCACTGCTGTACACTGCCTTGAGGGAAGCTCTTTCCTGTTTGACTTTTCTTTTGACTCTGTAGAAATTAGTGTAATAAAACTGAACACACCCTTTCGGAAGGGCAGAGTGAAACATAAGAAACAGATTTTACTGATCATGTTCATTCTCTGGTTTCATTTCCTCACACCCACGTGCTGCTGACACACATAGGCTGGCGGGATCCTTTGTGAGTGATACAGAGGACAAGGGACACTGCTGATAAAATATTCATTATGTTTTTTGACTGATGGTGGCAAACTGATCCTGGATGTGATGTTTAAACCCTTCTGGAGTTGGTGTTGTTTGATATCTTGCTTGGCCTCCTACCTTCTTAGGCAAAATTCCCCCTTCTTAAAATTATTTTATATTTAATTTATATTATTTAATAGTTCTAGTGCAGTTTGTCATCTTGAGGACAGTCTATGCTGAAAGACTTGCCCACGGTTTCTGAAATTATTTTCAGTGCAGCCAAATATTTGATCCAGTCTTTATACTTGGAATAATATGGTATGTGGGTTTAAAACTACCTGCCTTTTCCCAATGGAAAAGCTTTTTTCTGGTTGGTTATTAGCAAATGTCATATGTACTCTGCAATAAGCCTGTTGCTGTCCAAATAGATGAGAAAACCCAAAAGATTTATTTCCCCTGGAGGGTCATGTTCTTAGGCAGAAAACAGACTTGTGTTTTCCAAGACTTTAGGAGGACAAGAGGTCCTACCCTCTTAGTCTAATCTGTTTTATCTGCTGTGAGACACTATGTATATTTATATACGGAGCAACTGCAGGACATCAGTTTCCATTCTTATCAAACACAAATATTTACCTGATCCAAGGTCTGCTGAGATCCATGGCACTTTAAAAAATGCAGCTTAACTAGAGAAATCTCCTATTTTTTTCCCAGTTTAATTTTAGTTGGGTTTCAGGGTATTTTCTTAGCAACTAAACATTTTTTTTAAATAAAGCAACAAACTGACACATTATTGCTTTGCTTTACTCACCACCTCAGCTGTGCAGACTCCCTAATATGCTTTTTCAGCTGCAATTCCTGTCAATGAGGATAATGGGAATTGTTTTGACATTAATTGTCAGTGAGGAATTGAAACACAGAAATCAATTAGCAATTAATATTATTTAAATTTAATGGAGACAATCCATATAAAAACATCACACATGGTATGACACAGCAATCGATGAATTTCTGTTTATCTCTGTGAGCACCTCCAAGGGCAACGTGGTATTTCGTGTAAGAGGGGGCAAGAAGAGAGGTGGTGCAGGGATCCAGATAAAGGAATTCAGGTGAGAGGAACTATTTCTGTGGGGAACTGGGAGGATTGCAAGGTTTTTTGCCCTTTGCAATCCACAGATCAAGGTTAGGAGTGTTGGTTTTGCCTCTTCCTCTCACGATTTTGGGTGTAACTTCAGGTGGCATCGACATCCCCTTTTCCCAATCCCTTTCCCATCCCTGCCAGCAACCTTTGGGCAGTGATAGGGATTAAGGTTAAAGCTACTCTCTTCCAAACACCCACTCCCTGATTTAGCAGCCTTATTTCCCCACTTTGTCCCAAGAAAAGGTGTACTTGTGTTTAGAGAGCAGGAAAACACAACCACAGGCTGTTCCAGGACATTACCTCCCGGGTGTTCCAGATAACATCCTGCAGGGCTAATCAGGAGAGGACACGAACAAGAACAAAGTGGCAAAAGCAAACCAACAGAATTTTTAGCCTGGGATAAAAATCCTGTTGAAAACACATAAATATCAACATATAAATAGTTGAGTTTTGTTTCCAGAAATAAGATTTAACAACACTGTGCCTTGGCATTGAGCCAGCCTAGCGAGCTGCTGAATTTATTCTGTGAATGATTGTCTTTAAGTCCATAATTCACTGGCATGCCCAACCTGCAGCTCTGCAGGCAGGGCCAGTCCGTTACCTCCGGGACACGTTCGTTAATTCATTGTTTCAGGCAACAGTAACGACGTGGGTCTCCTTGTCACAGGAGGTGGGCGAGTCACTCTTGCATCTCCAGTGGAATTTAGGAGTGCAGCAAAGCACCATGGACATGACCAACCCCAGAGTAAGCAGGAGACAAATCACCCATTTGACCCTCCCCAAGTACATAAAGGGGAGGATGAGGATGGCGAGGATCACCCCGAGCAGCAGGAGCAGTACAAGTCTCTGCACAGCCATGCTGGTGTCTGCTGGAACATTCTCCTCTGTGTTTAAAATGTCTTGGCTGCTCTGAGTCCAGCTCTTGCTGTCCAGCCCCATGGCAGGGATGTGCACCTCTGGGTCTGACTCGAGGTTTTCCAAGTGCTCCAGGATGTCTTCTTTATTCTGGAGTGTGCGGATGAGCCCTTCTGACACAAAAGTGGGTTTTCTGCACAGAGGGCAGGTGATGATCCAGGTATTCTCCACTTTCCTGAGAATAAGCTTGAGGCAGACAGCGCAGAAGGCGTGCTGGCAGTCCAGGAGCTTTGGGACTCTGTAGATGTTGTACTTGTTGAAGCAGATCAGGCAATCCAAGTCCACGGATGTGGTTGAACACTGGTGGTTCATTTCCAATGTGCACGTTTTGGGACAGTCTGTGTTCATTAGCACAACAAGAGGCTTCGAGTGTGGACAGTCTCTTTCCAAAATTGCTGGTTTGAAGGCAGCATGACTGTCTTGCTCTGTGCCTGAAGGTCTCTCCATGTCTTTAATACACTCTTCAGTGAATCCCAGTCTCTTCCCTTGATTTGTATTCTGTGTTAGGGGTCCTGCCCTGCTCATTTCTGCAGCACCTCCTGCCGCGGGCGCAGGACCGTCCTCCTCAGCCTGCAGTACTCGCAGAGCCGGCCATCCGTCTTCCTTGTTTGGCTTGTCAGTGGATTTCTCCATGGAGATACACCTCCTTGCAGCTTGTCTTCCCCTGGCTGAAGGATTTCGCTAGTCTCTGGCTCCTTTTATGTGTTGCTGTATTCCTGCTGTATGCAGGATTGATTAGTGACAGCCTTAAGTGAGTCGCGCTCTTACAATATGATGTTTTTATGAGATGGGGACCTGAGTTAATCATTAACTTCCCAGCCAAGACAGTTTACAATGACTGATAACATCACTGGGCAATTCCTGTCCAGAAGCAGACTCCATGGCATAGCTGTGACAGCCAGACACTACCGTTGTTATTAAATTAGAAATTAGAACTTTCTTTGTTGAAAGCATTTTCATTGGTCTCTAAACAGCGCTTTGCTGGACAGTTACAGATTTAGGGGAATTATCTACTACTGATGTTGGTATGCTGAATGCAGTGCTTGAATTAGATCATAAGTATCACCAATTTTGAGTGCTCTGGATAGGAAATTTGCTCTTGGTTTAGCAATGAGTATGGCCAGTCTTCGCGAAAGAAGATTTTGGGAAAGGTCTTTTACCTTTCAAGCTAACCACTAGACCACCAGGGGTCCCCTGGTTTAGCAATACTGACTACCCTACAGCACCAAGAGAAGAATGAGATTGAGATTATTAACGTGAGTGATGAATGTCCAATAATTATCAAGACATTATAATGTCTCTTATCCTAGTTGGTTTCAGCCATCAGAGGGCTTCCAGTGCAAACTGAAGCATGACCGAGGCGCACAGAGGATCTCAGAGATCCATGAGAGAGATCTGGAAGTTAAAAATAAGGTTAGTGTATTTTTGGGACACAACCTCATGCACTCAGGAGTGCCATTCCTGAGCGGTTTTGTGAATATTCATCTTGTCTGATGAATTTTTTTTCTTGTATGAAAAAAATGCCTGAACAAAATCCCTCCGTCTCTAATTTCTTTCTGCCTTTTTATTTGAGGGGGTAAAATCCAGGTGTTTTCTCAGCAAGAATCCTGTGGCAGAATGGAGCAAAGGAAATAAGGAAGGAAAGGAAGGATCTCTAATCCCAAAAAGATGGACTAGGTCAGTCTTACCAGCAGAAGACATGGAGTACCACTCATGAGTAGCCTCAAGTGCACCTGAATGCTCAAACTGTCTGTGCCCCCATGTCCCAGCCCCTCTCTCCTACAGAGGAGCAACAGAAAGAATGAAAGCAACAGAAAGAAATGAAACAACTGCAGTTGAGGGGGACAAGGAGTTCAGGATGGCTCTAATCTCCTGAACTTGCTGGTGGGGGGATGAGGTGAGCAGTGCTTGTTCTTATTTGCTGAGAAATAGAAGCTTTGTCGTAAGCAAACTTCGTCAAAGTGCCTGAGCACTCCTGCTTGTGTTTCTGCTGACATGGCCTGTAGTGGTGCTTGATGGACTTTTGGGTGACCCTGGATTTTAGGAGCCTGGAGATCTTTCAGCTGCAGAAGTGGGACTCAAAGTGCAGTAACATCTGCAAGTGGGCTGGTGAACTGCAAGACTCGTGTTTAAAAATAGGATAATTTTCTATTGCATTTGACATTCCGTGCTGTTAAAAAGATCTGGGAAAGTGGAAGACAGACCTGCCATTATTACAGTGCTTTAGAAGCTTCAAATTTACTTTGTCAGTTTCCATGTCCAAAGTGGAAAATGTCTTAAAATTTCCTGATTCTTAATTATTAAATCAATATGAAACCATCTTGCAGAGGTTGGAAGCTCGAACAGACACCTATGCTCCTAAATTAGGAAGTTTAAAACTAGGTGGGATGAATCTATGCTCCATGTCTGTTTGCTCTGTGTCCCATTAATGGGTGGGGGTGACTTGTCTGTGCCTTCTGTCTGATGTGCTGAAAAAATAGTTTCTTGTTGTCCTGCACTGGCAAAGTTTTCAGCCAAGCCCTGATTCTGGCTTTGCTTTGTCCCTGGTGTCACGAGTGATGCTCCCTGGCTGGCATGTGCCTTGTGCTTATCTGAATTGCCCACAACCCTTTAATGCTCCTCAGGCTAATTACTGCCTCATTAATCATTTGCAGTCAGTTTATGTACTCATCCTGTTTTCCTGCTTTCAGTGTGTTTGCATAAGAAAATGTGTTTCTATGAAATGCTTTGTACAGAATTGTTTATGGCAGGAAATAGAAATAAAAGAGCAGTTGTGTCATTCCTGAGTAAAATCCTCACATGCCCGTAGGCCAAACATCCCAGAAGGTACTGGTGATAACTGCTGTGAGCTTCTCCCTGTGCTGAGTTGTGGGTCAGGTTGTTGTGACTCTGGAGAAAAGGGACTTAAAAATAACATACAACTTTAAAATCATCATGATGTGAAGCCTCTTCTTGTATCCCCAGGACTGTTTTCTTAGTGTTTATCACAAAGCCATTTGGATGTGCCTTCTGAGCTTGGAATTACACAGAAATTCATAGAATCACAGAATCCCAGGATAGTTTGGATTTGAAGGGACCTTAAAGCTCATCCCATTCCACCCCCTGCCATGGGCAGGGACACCTTCCACTAGCCCAGGTTGCTCCAAGCCCCAACCAACCTGGCCTTGGACACTTCTTCTCTGGGAATTCCATCCCCCTCACCACCCTCACAGTGAAGAATTTGATCCTAATATCCAACCTAAACCTACTATCTGTCAGTCTGAAGCTATTCCCCCTTGTCCTGTCACTCCAGGCCCTTGTAAACAGTGTCTCTCGATCTTTCTTGTCGGCTCCTTCGGGTCCTGGAAGGCCACAATTAGGTCACCCTGGAGCCTACTCTTCTCCAGGCTGAACAATCCCAATTCTCTCAGTTTTTCTCATGAGAGAAGTGCTCCTCTGGTCACCTTGGTGGGCTCCTCTGGACTTGGGCAATCTGTTGCGATACTGGCAGAGAAAAGCAGGGCAAGGAAGACTAGAATCATGGGGTAGAGCCTTGATGGGGGCTGGTGGTGGGTGACTTCTTAAACCAGTTGCTGTGGGGCGAGTGGAAGAGCTGTGGTGCCAAGGATGGCAGAGAATCCTCCCCAAGAGCCCTACTCTGGACAAGTCACCAGTGTTCTTGCTGTGCCTCTTCTCCAGCCCCCTCTGAGGAGTTTCCCCCAGCGCCTGAGGAAACAAGACGTGAAGATTCAGTTTATGAGCCTTATCACATTTAATTAATAGTTGCAGTCTCAGCTCTCCCAACCCGCCGCTGCTCTCAGCCGTGTTCTCCTGGTACCACCTCGTGGGTAATCCATCCTCTCACCCCCTTAGTTCGCTTCGGAGCGGTGATTTGAGGTTGAACAGACACAGTCCGGAGCGGCTCGTCCTGGCTTATAACGGGCGCAGAAGGCGCCCACCCGTGTGGTCACGGTGGGACGTCTCGGCGACGGGCGGGAGCTCTGCTGGGCAGCAGGGAGAGGCATTAGTGCAATTAGCAGAAGAAGCTAATTAGCTGGAATCTAGCAGCTTTGGGCACAGTATTAGTGATCTGCGGTGCTGCTTCTCGCAGCCCTCCCCGGCCTTTCCCCGCGGATGCACTGCTTCCGAGGCTCGGCTGCACCCTCCTTCCCTTCGCAATTCCCACCCTGTGATTCTCCAGTTTCCCTCCAGGGCCCCTTCTCTGCCCTTCTCCTTCTGCAGGAATCCCCCGGGATGGGCGGTCACGTGCCCTGCTCCGCGTGCCCTGGTCACGCGACTCTCCCGATGTCGCCACCACGTGACCTCCCCCGGTGCCGCGGTCACGTGACGCTCCCGGCGTCGCGGTCACGTGCCCGCTCCCGGCGCCCCGCCCGGGATGTCCCGCAAACAGGCGGCCAAGGCCCGGCCCGCCGGGGCCAGGAAGGGCCGGCGGCCCCGCAACCCCCCCGCCGGATCGGCCCCGGGCCCTGCACCGGGCGGCGGCGGCGGCCTCGCCGGGCAGCTCCGGGCCCTCGGCCTCAAGCTGCGGGAGGTGCCGGGCGATGGGTGAGCGCCGCGACGGGTCTCCCCGGCACCCCCGGGGCCGGCGATTCCCCGGGGCTCCAGCCCCCGGAGGCAGAGGGCTTCCTCCTCCCCGGTTGTGGGGGGTCTGTGTTCTCGGGGGCCGAGGGCTTTCACCTCCCGGGTGGAGAGAACCGTGTGACCCCCGGGGGCTGGGGCTTCGTCCCCCCAGTGGTGAGGAGTCTGCGTCCCCCCGGGTGCTGAGGGCCTTCCTCGCCTGATTTGGGGCGGGGGGAGGAAGCAGTGCTCTGCAGGGTTGAGAACTTCCCCACTGAACCCTACAAGGATCAGGGGGCTCTGCTCTGCTCCATGTTTCTGTAGAGCCTGAGAGCTCTGCCAGTCCCAGCCCTGTTCCCCAGGAGAGCCAAGGGCTCCACAGACCAGCTGTGCAGAGCATAGGATGGTCCGTAAGTGATTGGGTGAAAGGAGCATCAGATGTTTCTGCTGAGAAATGGCTCAGCAGGTCGTTTGTTTGCCCTTTGTTGCATTATGTCACTTGTCCCAGTGTCAGTTTAAGACAGTTTGGCCCACCCACCCACCTAGCACTTTTACCACCTCTGATGACGTGATCACTCATCTTATATTCTTACCAGCCATTGCAGTAGCAGAAGCCATTCAAGTACAGGTGCTGTTTCATATTCTTATCCTTGATAAACAAACTGGGCATAGCTCTTCTCTTTTCCCTTTAAAATCATATTCCTTCTGCACCAGGTGTTTGTTTAATGCTGTGCCTCAGACATGCCAACTTGTGGTTTCTCTTTTGACAGCAACTGCTTGTTTCGGGCCCTGGGTGACCAGCTTGAGGGGCATTCCAGGAACCACCTGAGGCATCGGCAGGAAACAGTGGATTACATGGTGAAGCAGAGGGAGGACTTTGAGCCGTTTGTGGAGGATGATGTGCCCTTTGAGAAACACAGTATGGGCTCCACAGGGCACGCCTGGGAGGGCTTATTGCGTAGTGGGATTCCATCTCCTTGGAACACCTTCTTACTCATCAGTTCCTCATCCCAGAACTATGTCAGGGCTCCTCTCTGGTTTTTACAAATTTTTTGCATTTCTGTCTCTGTAAATGCTGTAGAAAGATGAGCTGTTAAACTTGCATTAAATTTGTCTTGGAAATTGTTTAAATTTAGGAGAAACTTGGAGAAGGAATGAGAGGCAAAAAAGGGAAGGAGTAAAAAAAAATAGTGTTTGCAAAAGGAACTTCAGAAAAATTGTCTAGTTCTCCTTGAATGCTCATGGGTATTTGGCTGTTTTGGTAAGTGACTGATTTCTTTGGGTTTCATTCTCCTTGGCACTTAATGTTTCATACTGGGAATCCAGGGGAAGATCCAAAGCAGAGGTGAATACAGCCTTTGTCCCACCAGCTTTGAGGATGTGCCAGGTACTATGCAGGTGATGCATGGAAGTGGTTTGGTCACTTAGTACGTGGCACTCTTCCTTCTGAGCTAACAGAGACAGTGGCCTTAGTCTAAGGGTGTGCTGCCTTTTTTTAGAGGTTTCTGTGGGCATTTCATTTAAATGCATTAACTTCTGTTGCTGCCAAAGTCTTGCCTGAACACTCACTGTTGGGATTTCCTTTCCAGAATTTCTTGTGCTCATGCTGAAATTTCACTACTTGTTATCCCTCCAGTGCTTTTGGAAGTGTCAGAAACTAGGTTTCTAACTCTTCTAAATGTTTTTTTCCTTTAGTTACCAATTTGGCCAAGCCTGGGACCTTTGCTGGCAACGATGCTATTGTGGCCTTTGCAAGGAACAATCAAATCAATGTGGTTATTCATCAGCTCTATGCTCCACTGTGGCAGGTGAGAAGAAACATTTCTACATTTTGGCCTCATTTTTTGCTGATGAATATAAACAGTGTGAAAACTTCCTGATCTGTCAAAAACGAGCAGTAGCTGTAGTTAGCTGGGCATGATTTAGAGCTGCAGCTTTTACTTACGGTCCAGCGTATTCATAGAACCACAGAATGCTTTGGGTTGGAAGGGACCTTAAAGCCCATCCAGTCCCACCCCCTGCCATGGGCAGGGACACCTTCCACCAGCCCAGGTTGCTCCAAGCCCCGTCCAAACTGGCCTTGGACACTTCCAGGGATGGGGCAGCCACAGCTTCTCTGGGCAGCCTGTGCCAGGGCCTCTCCACCCTCACAGGGAGGAATTCCTTCCCAATATCCCATCTCACCCTGCCCTCTGGCAGTTTGAAGCCATTCCCCCTTGTCCTGACACTTCAGGCCTTGTCAAAGTCTCTCCATCTTATTGTTGGCTCCTTCAGGTACTGGGGGGCTACAGTTAGGTCACCCTGGAGCCTTCTCTTCTCCAGGCTGAACAATCCCAACTCTCTCAGCCTTTCCTCATGGGAGAGCTGCTCCATACTTCTGATCTTCTTGGTGGCCTCCTCTGGACTTGCTCCAGAGTGGAGAGAAGCTTCTCTAATGAGAGCTAAATTGGCTAATTTTCAGAATAATCTTTCAAGAGCTTTGGGATTTGTTAGATACCTATTCAAGCACTGACAGAGGAAAAGAAAGCTTACTGAGTTCCAACATGTTGAATAACCTAATAGAATAAAAAGCAGGAGTTAGGAGAACCAAATGTTGAGTTGGAATCTAAAGGTAACTGTGAAATAGATGAATGGAGAACTGTTGGGAAACCTGAAGTTATGAGTGCAGCACAAACCACAGGCAGGGTTGAAAGGTGACTTGGTGCATGGTCTGGGAGTGGAGATAAGGCGATTCATAGACGTAAAAGGGTTGAGAAACTGTAGCCCTAAAGCAAAGCAGTTCTGGT
This sequence comes from Neopelma chrysocephalum, assembly GCF_003984885.1. NCBI lineage: Eukaryota > Metazoa > Chordata > Aves > Passeriformes > Pipridae > Neopelma > Neopelma chrysocephalum. The sequence goes on along the minus strand of NW_020897752.1, from coordinate 49,433 downwards.
CCTTTGCTTACTGATGTCTGCTCTGGGAGAGCTGTCAGGCCTCTGAACTCGGGCTGACACGTCAAGCCAAGAAGGTTTGCAAGTGCAGTGGGATTTTCTGCATTTCTGGCAGGAGCTGGAATGCTGGGTAGCTCTTAGCTAACAGTTTGATGATCAGGGTAGGAATTATTCTTGCTGTCAGTGCAGATAATATCAGAGCAGGAGTTTTCTATGGAAACTGCTGTACTTGGTGCTGACAAAGCAAAGGGACATTTGATTGTTAACAGAGTTCCTGAGTAGAGTTAATACATTTTCATGGATTGGCTTTCTTTTAAAACCAAAACACAGCCACTTGGAATCCTGTTAAAAAAGCATCTTGTCCCAGCTGCAGATCAAAACTTATTCTGGGTAACTGTTTCCACTGTGGTCATCACTTGAATGGACTCTCTTTCCTCATATTTGAGGGGAAAATGATATTGTACATTCCCTGGGAGCATTGATGAAGTTGGATGTGGGAAGATGGTCGTAAAACTGATAGATGCTGTGGAAAGTTTAGGAAATAGTTCTGAGCTTTCCACAGAAATATTTTCATCCCGCGTTTTGTTTGTTATGATACAACTGACCAACGTTAAGTATTTGGCTTTCAAACCTTCTCCTTGAGGCAGAAGCTCTGTTGTTACTGGAGGCACAGCTGAATTTTTAGGTCAACTCTTCCTGTTTATAAAACTTCGGTAGTGACGTACTCACTTCCTGCCCAAGAAAGTTAATACTTGGACAAATCTGATGCTGAGGTTGATTCCAAATCCTCATTTGCAGTTTATTTCTTTTGTGTAGATCCGGGGCACAGACAAGAGCAATGTGAGGGAGCTGCACATTGCTTATCGTTATGGGGAGCACTATGACAGCGTGAGGAGGATCAACGATGACTCAGAAGCTCCGGCATATCTTCAGGTGGAGGTTGGTTGTGACAGAATTACCTGAGCCAGCTGTGGGTAATAAATAAAGCTGATGAATGTTGGCAGTTGATTTCCTTTCTCATTTGTCTTGGGATTGAGGGAAGAGTGTGGTCCCTGTGTCATGCTGGGTTAGCAAAGCCCTGAGGCCGTTTTAGCTCCTGCCGCCAGCTCTCCTGAGAAAGGCTGTGAAGGATTCCAACTTCTGGCCTGGAAATCAATCCCCAACCTGATGCTGTGGTGTGGGCTGTCTGGAAGCAACCACATCTAAATTACATATTCATGCACCTCATGTGGGAAAACAAAAGGAAGGGAAGAAAGAGCTGGAAATGCAACATCTGGATGCAGTTGTCCTCTTCATATGTCACTTTTTGATCTTGTGCTGTGCTTGAGCGTCTCTGCACACAGGCATATAATCCATTTATAAGCTTGTTTATTGGCATTCATGGTGGTGTAGTACATGAGAGTAGTGCAGGAGAGAGGGGAAACCTCCAGTGATGATGGAAGTTATGATATTTCCAAAATGCTTTGACACACAATGTTTCTGAGAAAAGTGTTCAATAATAATTACATTTATTAGATTTTTTTTGATTGCATGCTGTGTTATCTGCTGGGCTTTGCTTTTCTTCAGATGCTTTGCAAAAACAATGCAAATAAGACAGAGGAAGTGAAGCCACAGAAGGGCGACTCTGAGGATGAGACTGAAGCGGAAATGGAAAATGCTGTACAAAAAGTGTGCAATGCAACAGGGTGTTCAGTAAGTACTGAGGAACCTTTTTGTGCTTAATGTTCAAATGTCCTTGATACATGAAAGTAGTTCTGGGAAAAATTCTAAAAAATGCTCACCTTGAACTATTTCAGTACCACAGCCCTAAACCAGGATGGATTTCATCCTGGAGTCAACCCTTAAATGCAGATGAAATACCTACTCTGTGTGGATACCTAATAATTCTGGAAAGCTTGTCTTGCAATCTGTCAGAAAATTCACTTGGAAACAAATCCCGTAAGATTTGAAATAATTTGAGGATATTGAATATCCCACATAACTGGATAATCTGTGACTCTTGGCTGTTGTTACTGTGCAAATGCTTAGAACAGAAAGGGCCAAGAGTGAAACAATTATGCTGAAAGAGCATATTCCTTTTTCTTGATATCTTCAGGAATTTAAGGGCTCCTCCCTCACCTTTTTCAGAAATGAAGCATTAATTGAACAATCATAAAAGCAGAAGCCCCCTCTCTGTGGTGCAGGTGGTTAAGTGAATGTGTGTCAGAGATTTGAACTCCTTCAGTGTTCTCCTTCTCTTGTGGACAGGACATGGATTTAGCAAGCCACGTCCTGGAAGTGGAGGATTACAACATAGAATCTGAAATATTTGCGATCTTACAAGTGAAGGAAGGAGAAGGAACAAGTGAGTGCACAGAGTTTGTCACCTGGGGCTTCAGGTGAATGTGATGTCCATGTTCCCTGGGGACAGCAGCAGGACAGATGGGGTTTGCTGTTGTGTGCTCCCACTTCAGCCTTCTGTGCTCAGGAAGGTTGTTAGTGAGGGCAGCCTCAATCCAGCTTCCAGAAAAACGCACTGCTCCAGAAATTCAGGAAGAAGGAATTGGCTGACAGCGTGACAGCTCCTGGGTAGAATGTCTGAGGAAAACCTGTTGTTGGTAGGTACTGAGGAGCAGCAGGAACCCCAGAGCAGGGATCAGAAATCCTGCAGCAAAACACTGTGGGAGGAGAATGGAAGTGGTTCAAGAATCTTTGGAAATCAGAGCTTGCATCAAAGTGAAACAGGAAACAACAAAGGACAGGCTGGATCCAGTGGAGAGAACCAAGCCAGCAGGAACCCACAGGTGCGTGAGGGGGGTTTGATGTGAGCACCCTTTAAGAATTAGGGGTTGCTTACTCAGCAACTCTTTTCTTCCAATCAAAAAGAGTTTCTGCTCACCGCATTTTATCATTGCTGCAGCTGTGACTTCTCTGATAACAAACATTTCCTAGTGACTTGTGGCACTCTTCCCAAAACAGCCTGAAATAAAGTCCTCATAAATAGTTAGGAATGTTCTCTGGCTGCTGCCTTGATATCTGCTTGTCTCCTTTCCAGTGTGTTATTTTTCCCCAGCTGAGCAGAAGAAGTGTGGTTTGAACTTTGTGTTTTCACCCTTCCCTTTCAGGTAGCTAAAAAACAGAAGAAGGAGCAGCAGAGGCTGGAGAAGAAGAAGCGGCAGGAGGAGAGGCACCGGCAGAAGGTCTTGGCCATGAAGAACAACTGTGCAGACAACAGGACAGAGACAGACCCCACCAACCACATCACCTTGGTGAAGACCATGGCAGCCCTAAACATATGACTGAGTGTGTGCTGAGTACTCTGGGGAGAAAAGCAAATAAAACCGATGAAGACAAAACTCCCCCTGAGCAAATTTCCAGGCACCCTTTGTTACCCTAAAATTGGTTTCTGCAGAGGTTTTCAAGGACAAGATACATTCCTGTTCCTTTGGTTGTGGGGAGGACAGTTACTCAGTGATTCTGCGTCAACCTGTGTGTGAGAAGAGTTGTTTGAACTTAAAAAGTAGAGACTCGGGTTTATAATTTTGGAGTTAGATGAAGGTGAGAACCTTTTTTTCACATAGCAGCGTCACATTTGCTTTGACATCTCTTGATGTGCCTGGATATTTTTTTTTTTTACTTGCTTATGCTTGGAGAAGCTTTATTTTACCTTTCTGTCAGGGAAAGCTTAACAAATCTCAACTCAGGAACAACTTTGGTGGGTATTTTTCTATTTAAATTTAAATGAAGTGAATGAAGTCTCAGAATCCTTTCCAAAGCAAAGTGTGTCAGCCAGGCCTGTCTCAAACATGACATTCCTCTTTTCTTTGCCAGGCAGGAATGCAGTGACAAGTTTTAATCTCACTAGAACTGTTGGCCCTCGTTCAGAAGCGATTAATACATAAAGGGAGAATGGGATTGCTGCATCCATGCTTGCTGAAGTTTGGGACCAGCTCCTTTGCTACCTGAGACCTGTTGAGAGACATAAACCCACCCAAAATAATAATACCAGTGGAGTCATGAGACTGCAGAGCCAACTCACCTGATCTGGTGATGGCTGATGAGGCTGTAAAATGTGACAGGAGCAGGCAGGAGATTTCTAGTGAGTGGTGTTACTTGGACATCTGGAATCTCATCCCCTTTGTCATATTTTGGAGCTTTTGGGCTACTCCAGAGCTTTAGTCCAAGCCAGGAACTTGATAGTTGTTAGTCTCCAAATTACATTAGTGTAGGTAAAGGAACAAGAGTCCTGGGAACAAGCTTCCAAGCAGCAGTATTCCCTGGGAAACCTGCCTATTTCACTTCATAAATCAACCTTTTTCCAGGGTAGGATTTTTCCATCTTAAATTCCATTTTGGTGAGGTCACCGAGTAGGATGTATAGCTTGACTCCAGTGATAATTTCCACAGTAGGACTGAGGATTTGGATCAAGGTGAAAGGACTGTGGGATTCAGCTCTGGATTTATGGCTCCCAGTGTTTAAGCTTTACTCGGGTTTTTGGATTTGTGACAAGCACTAAGCTTGAAGAAAGTACATGTGCACTTACACAACAGCAGGAGACACCTCATCAGCCAGGGCAGAGGTGAAGGGGATTTTTTGAAAGTAAGGAACGTTGCTTTTGAAAAAAAAATCTATGTGTGTTTTGAAGTTTATAAATCAGCATGAAAATATAAATGCCTTTTTTTACTGAACTGCCAAGAGCTGGTACTTCGTGTGCTCTGCTGCTGTTAGTTGAAGAATAAAAAGAAGGCTCTCCTGTATGAATTCCTGGTTTAGGAATTACTTTTCTCCAAGACAATAAGTTTTACAGTAGTGGAAAGAGAGGCAACTCACAGCTTAGTGGGGAGGAAGTGCAAATCACTTCAGTGTGTGATCAGTTGTGACAGTGGGTGTAGCAAGGCAGTTCAGGTACGTGTATCACCTGTGTCCTGCCCAGCTGTATTTTGGGTTGAAATGCAGATGGGTTCTGCAGGTTTGAAAAAAATAAGAAAGAATTTGTAGTTGTACACTTGGAATACACTTGGATCTTAATGAATTGCTTTTTTGTCCTCCTGAGCTACAGCTGATAAAAGGATCATTGTTTCTTTGAGCCTGAGAGCTGTGAAGGGAGTTGTCCTGAAGGCTGAGCTTCTGTAGGTGTGGAGGGAACTCAAACCTCACCCCACTGTGTCCAGGATGAAAGGGCAGTTCTGCACCAGCAGCACAAAAAGGAGAGAGAGAGGCTGGTGAGCAACTCATGGCCACCAATATCTGGAACCAAAACTGGAGCTGAAAATGCTTTCATTTCCAAGTATAATATGATTAAAATAAACTCTTAGTGTACTGGGCTCTTAAATCATGATAGAGCAGTCAAGTTCCCTTTTCTGCCAAATTCCCCATTTCTGCCAGGATAGCTTTGTGCCTGCACAACCATTGTGTATCAAAAGATGTTAAAACTTATTTTATCTGTTTTAAATTTTCCTGTTGAAGTTTCCACCTTCCCAATCTGTTATTTTTTTTTCTAGGGAATCTTTATGCAACATTCCTCATGGAACTCACTTTTATGTAGAGAATTTGCCTTGTAACCAGTCATGGCTTTTCCTTGCAGGAGGAAGGGAAGGCAAGAAACAAGAGCAGAGGCACATCATGATTCATAGCTCGTGTTTACTCGTTGGTGGAGCTTCGTAATCCATGGTCCAAGAATGGACAGTAAGCACTGGATATTCCCTTGAGATCTGAGAGGATGACTCTTTGTTATTAGCTGCTGGCTGACGTCTCTGAGGGTGTTTTGGCTGCTGCTGGATCAGCAGTGGGGTCACCATCAGCCTCTCAAGGGCGAGTGCACAGCAGGATGATGTAGCACAGCCACTTTCCCTGCATCCTATCTACCTACGTAATCTTCCCTTGACTTATTTTTCCCAAATCCTGCAGATCAGGAGTTCAGTTGAACTGGAAGTTTTAAGCATTTAGCCAGGTTTTGGATGACCTCCATAAGTGTTTCTATGAATGGGAGGGTTTTCTGCCTGTGCTGCGCCATGTCTCCCATCGTTTTTTCCTTCTTGGGAGCTTCCTTTTGGTTATCTCACAGCTTTGCCATGACATTCGTGGTATGCACAGCTTCAGGAACTGCAGAACGGGAGGAAAACTGCATGAAAAACATTCCATACTCCAGTGTTGGATACAAGAGGGATGATTTGTGCTGGTGTTGAGCTGTGGGGTCTTTCCTTGGTGCTGCATGGTTGCAGGAACCAGCCTTAGAGGGCAGCATTGGCTCTGTCCCAGCTCTTCTCTCAAAATCCTTTAGTGGCTATAGAAAATGAGTAGAAATGAGTGATTTGGAGTTATAAAGATACCACATGTACTGTGGGAATGTGAGGGTGGGGTGGGGGTGTTGCTTGTGATGAAACACTGGAGTCAGGCAGGAGCCTCCTGGCGCTGAGGTGAAACTCAAAGAAATTACCCTTAAAACTCCTTTATTTTAAGCAGAACACATCTCCAGAGGCAGCCTTAAAGCTAGAGGTACCTCCATCAAGGCTTGGGGCTGTGGGACAGCCTGGCTTGTTAGAGATAATTAGGGCTTATTTGGGATCATGTGCAGTTCTGGTGAGGGATGAGGTAGCTGCAGGGAGTGGCAACCTGAGGAGACCTGTCTGGACTTGCTGGCGATAAGGTGCAAGAAAAGGTCACACTAAACCCCTGAGACACCACCCTCATGCCTGCAGTGATGTTAATTGCTTAAATGGTCGTTAGGAACAGGATGGGGCTGGATTGAGGCCGAGCTCTCAGAGGGAAGCTGGGGTTGGAGCCTGGTTTAGGGTGCAGCAGCCACTCATTCTTTCTGTGGTCTTTTTTTTTTTTTCTCTGTAGCCCTTAAGATTTACTGGTTGGCTGCTAAAATGTCACTTCTGGTCAATTTTTTAAGAAAAAGATGCAAAACATTGTGCAGGCATAAATATTGACTTCAGAAAAACAATTCTGAGGCTCCGTGCTGCTTCCTAGCCTTCCACCATTGATTCCCAAAACACAACCCTGGAGATGCTTTCCAAATTTCCTTTGAAAATGTATCTTTATTTGCAGGGTTTCCATTTTTATGAGTTATTTAATCATGGGGAGCAGGTTTTCCGTGTGCACTGGCTCCAGGGAAAGGTGCTGGACACCTTTTTGGTGCCGCAGGGCTCTGCCGTGTCCTGCCTGGCTGCAGGGAACGCAGAACCCCCACCATTTCCATGGATTCTGTCAGGTTTTGACCCTGGTGTGTTCAGCAGGAAGGTGTTCAGCCCTTGCACTTAAAGTTGGGATAATTCTTGTAAGAATTGTGGTAGGTCCCAGCTGCCCTCTGGAAACACTCAGCTGCCTTCTTGTTGCATGCACAGGTCACTGTTTGGCACTGGTTCCCAGTTCCTGGAAGAAAATTTGGGGGGCATGGATGCAGGCAAAGGGTGGGAGAGTCACAGGGTGTTTTTTGGACCATCTCTACTGCATACGCAGCCCCCTGGGTTAAATTTGGGGTGTCTCAGGTACTCTCACCTCTGGTGTGTGGAGCTACCTGGCCCTGGAGGGACCCTTTAATTCACTTTATCCCTGGGGTGTGTGCAGATAGTTGCTTGGATCATAGGGATATGCTTTATTTTGGTATGTGAAATAATGTGTTGGCTGTGGGGAAATTGGGGTGCCTGTGCCAGGTCCCTGTCCAGGATGGGAGGGTCACCTCAGACCCTCAGTATTTGGCCTCTAGGGAAGGATAAGGCCCCTCCTTAGGGAGGTCTCCAAGCTCTAAACCTCACCATAATCCAGCAAATATTTATTTGCCCTGTTCCTGGCACTTTCCCTGTATTTCCACCCCCCTTGCTCTCTCTGAGTGGTTGCCAGGCCAGGATTGTCTAAAGGACACCTTGGAATACAAGCATGGATGGTATGTGCCTTCCCACTTGGAGCTTTGCCCCTGCACCGGCTCTTACCGCAGGTTATTTGGCTTCCCTGGAGGAAGTATTTGTAGGTGACCACTTTGGGACTGCAGTGTGAGGAAGCCAACTTCTTATAGCAGCAATTGTGGGCATGGCAGCACCTGAGAGCACAGGAGCCGTGGTCAAGTCAGGATGGGGGACAGTTGGGACAACCCTACATTGGTTGAACATCAATGACACGCATCATTCCCATGGGCTACTGCTGCTAAAATGTTTTTAGAGAGGCTTTAAGGATAAGCAACAATTTTCTCATTGCTCTCTGCTCCCAGAAGCAGGGCAAGATTCCCCTCGCTGTACCCAGGGAGGTGGGGAGGGCTGGGACACCTGCTCTGCCTTTACCAGGTCCCAGCTTACCTGTCAGTGGCATCCAGGGGCTTTTTGGATCCCCCCAAGCCGCAATAACAGCCGTAGCCATTGTAAGACAGCGGAGATTTCCCGGTCTTGTGCTTAATCATCGCTCCAAACTGGAGCATGTTGCAGCTGGCGAGGGCCAGTCCTACAACTGGAGAAGTTGTTTAGGAGCACTGGGAAAAGCAACCTCCTATCCTACCCTTCCACAACAAAAATGAGCATTTTCGCCCTTCCCATCTCCATGGATAGAACCCATGAGCACCAGACTTTCCTGGAGGATGGGAGCTGGCAGGGGGTTACTCACAGAAGAGGAGCAGTGAGAAGAGCTTCATGTCTGGTAGTGGCAGCTCCGGGGTTTGGTGAACCTGACATGCTGCCGGTCACACCTTTTATAGTCACTGTGTACCTTTGGCAAGGCCCCTCCTTTGGAGGGCAAATATTGACAATCTTCACCATATCACTCTTGGTACATGTGCAAGTCCCTTGGCACTGCTGGAGGTCCCAGCTGTGGGGTGCCTTATACTGCTGGAGCCCTTGGCAGGGGAGGATTTGGTGGACTGGGATGAGTAGGGTAGACTGGGGTCAGCTCCATGCGTGGCTCTGGGTATCTCAGCATCTCAGTGCCTCCCTGAGCAAAATGGGAAAACCTGAGGGAGAACAGGAACCACTTAGTGGAAGATGTCCCTGCCCATGGCAGGGGGTGGAATGAGATGAGCTTTAAAGTCCTTTCCAATTCAAACCATTCTGTGATCCCATGATTCACTTTCTTCCTGGATGCCTATACTAATTTTTTGATGTCTTGGCTAGAAAACACCATTCTATGTCTTAGTGTTTCCATCCTGACTTAACTGGGCAGGGAAAAAAGGCAGCCAGTGCAAAGCATCCTCCACTTCTGACTTACCAGAGTGTGTGAGTTGCAACACTGGGAGCAAAGGAAGATCCTGTGGTCCGCCAGAATGGCTGTGGCTGGAGATAGGGCTGAGCTGAGGCCACATATGGTGGGGTTTTTTGGTAGTGGGGACTTCTGAGGTCCCAAATGCCCCTTGCACATGGGGATGCTCTGTCTCTCTCCCTGTGTATGCTGGGCACTGTGTTTTGCTCTCAAAAAGATGAGCCCATGGCATGAGGTGTCTGGCTCACCTTTATTTAGAAGCAAAAGAAGGCAAGTGGCAGCATAAGGGAAAAAAATGCAAGTGGTGTATTAATGGAAGGGGAAAAAGAGAGGTTGGTTGTCGTTTGCTCCGAGAGAATCTCTAATTAAATAGATGATGCTGAACAATCATTTAGCAGACTTCTTCTGTCAGATACTGCAGGTGCCCAGTGCTCTGTGCTGCTTTCTGGAGAACCCCAGCATGGGCCGGCAGGGGAGGAAATCCCCCCGTGGCTGGTAGGGAAACTGAGGCAGGGAACAGGGACTTGTGTGGGAATCAGAGAGGTGGTGAGAAAAGGGAAGTTAGCTCAGCACCATCTGTTCCCCCTTCTGGCATGAGATGTTTGTCTCATCAGCTCTCTGGGCTAATTTAAGCAGACCCCTTGGACATCATTGAGTTAATGACCTGAACCAGGACTTGCCATAATTCAGGATTTTCCGAGTCCACAACCAGTTTTATCGCTGAGAAATAAGGTATATTCTTATCAAACTGGCTGAGCCCCACGTGAAAGCCTCTCCACCCCAGCCCCTCTACCTGTGCCAGGTTTGCAGTATCCTTTCTCCAAATGGGAAATAAGCCCCAACAGGGCCAAATGCCTCCTGGAAGGATGTGGATTTTGTTTCACAGTACAAACCCACAACTTTTCCAACCCAATTGATTGCCATGTGTCTGAGCCAACACATCAGCACTTGGAGCTCTGTATGAATGGATTTGTACAGTCAGACCTCCAAGGAGGAAAATACATGGATAGTTAAAATTCACCCAGAGTTTACAAAGGGAGAGTTTATCTTGGCCTGAAATCTGTCTGGGATATCCTGTAGGTGAGGATTTGATCCTTGATTTGTGCCTTGCAAACAGCAGCTGCTGGGTGAAAGGCTGCCCACTCCTTCCTCGTCTCCCCAAGATTACGTGGTGCTGGAGGAGGAAAAGCAGGGTGGAAGGGCCTGATTCCTGGGTGACAGCTGGTGGGAAGCATCACTGATGTAAGGGATATTGCCCGGCCCCATTGACTTCAGCTTTGGGGCAAGCCAGGGAGGGAATTCCAGCTGGGCATCAGCCCCTGGGGAAATAGTGTTTTGTTGCTGTTTCTGTGGCTTTATTTCATTGCAGAGCCCCAAGGGGGTTTGGAGCACCGAGACCTCCTGGGGGTCAACCCTGCAGGGCACAAAACATGCGCAGTGGGGAGGTTTTTTCCTAAGGGATGTGCTCAGGGTTGTTGCAGAATCGGGCCAAAACATTCTTTTCTGGTGAGAAGTCTGTTTTGCTCTGTGCTGGTGTGAGGCAAGCTCCCGGCCACCCCGGCACAGCAGAGGTTCAGGGGATCTTAGAATATCCCGAGTTGGAAGGGACTCACAAGGATCATTGAACTCCAAGCCCGATCCCTCCCACAGCATCACGCCTGCTCCAGCCCTTCCACCCGCTTCCACTTCTCCATCTCAGAAAAAAACTGGACATTTTCAGAGCCTGAAGGCTCGGGGCTAAGTGGGGCAGTTCAGGGGTGCGGCTGCACCTCGGTGGGAATTGTGTCACCTCTCAGGTGTAATTTTTTCCAGGTATTTCAACAGGAAACCTGTCTGAGAGGCGAGGGGTGATCGCTGGGCTCAGCTGAGTCACGGCACACTGAGAACTGCTGCTTTGGGCTCTCTGTTTTTATTTGGAGCAACAGAAGGTGAAGCAAGAAGCAGAGAGAGCGGACAGGCTGCGGGGGAGCCGGAGCCAAGGGGAGACGCTCCCGCTGGTTCCCTGTGCCCCTCACAGGGACGAGGGGCAGGTGTCCACCCCTCCCTTTTTTGCTGTGCTGAAACATCGCGTCAGCGCTGCTCCCCCTCCTCAGATCCAGTGGACACTGACGCAACTTCACCGGAGGGTTGTTGTCCTCGTGCCAAAGCCAAAAAGCCCCGAGGAGGAGACTCGCCAGGGCTGGGAAGCGCTGCCGGCGCCGTCCCTTCGCGGATCAGCCCGGAGGTGGTTTTGCAAAGGGAATTTTTTGCTTCAGCACCTCCCGGCTCGTCCCCGGCACTTGATGCGGCGCCGGAGCAGCCTCTGGCCGCGCATCCGGCACAGCAGGGCCGCCCGCTCGCACCTGCAGGCACTTCTCTGGCACCACGTCCCCGACCCTGCAGGGACCGCACAGCACACCTGAGACCTTCATTTGGGCGTATCTCCCGGGGACTGCCCAAAAAAGGACACCACAAGGGAGGGAGATGGTCTGGAAAGGGGCATCCCGAGGCAAGGGGGTGAGGACTCACTGCAGGTGGGGATTCCTGCCTGGGGTGCTGAGAGGGGCTGGAAGGGTCCCACGGGGCACCGCCGAGCCGCCAGCTTGGCATAGCAGCAGGCACGGAGCCGGCAGCACCTGCAGGGAGAAGGAGAGCCTGGACTCATCGGCAATGTGGCACCGGCTGCTTCTGACCTACCTGACGCAGGCTCTGCGAGCTGGGCGGGAAGAGCCACCAGTTTTGCATCCTCTGCTCTGAATTGCCCAGCAGCTGCTCTTTCCAGCCCATTCCCATGCCTCTTCTTCCCTGTGCAAGCCCTGCCCAGCATCCTGGCTTCAGGACCATCCCTCTCCACTGGTGCCATCCCATGAACCAGGCAGTTGTCACTGGCACCACCCTCCTGACTGCGGGGCTGGAATTAGGGGTGAGCACTGAGCTTTCCCTGCTTCCCAAAAACCTGTTCCCTTCCTGCTGCTGCCCAGCACCTGGTCTGCACTTTGCAAAGCTTCGGGGTGGGCTGAGGGGGTTGTGCACAGCCCTGGGGTTACCCCAGGGCCAGCGTTAGCCCTCTGGGGCAGCATTGCCTGTACCGGTCCAATGAAGCCCTTGAGGTGCCCCATCCCGAGTAGCATCCGTGGGCAGTCAGATTTCCTACAGTGCTTCCCTCGAGTCCCGGTGTGAAGGTACGTGGGTGCTTCCCATGAGCTGTGAACACACCTGGAGTGGCCAGAAAAAGTGATTTTTTTGTAAGTTACATGCAGAAATGAGGCCTGGGGAACGGGGGAGGAGATAGGGAGTCCCCCTGAGGAGTGCACAGGAGTTTGGGGATGCACATTGGCACAGGGATGGGGCCTGGCTCCTGTCTGTGTGGGTCGGGGATGTACTTACTGCAGGCAAACAGCATTGTCAGCACCAGCTGGACCTTCATTTTCCTCTCACCTGGGCCTAGGAGGAAAAACAGAGGACAGGCTCAGCCAGGCAGCTTGGCTGGTGCTGCCATGCATACCTTCCTCTCTGAAATTGGGTGAAATCACCCCAAAATTTGGAATGAAGAAAGCAACTAGGGCTCCTCACATCTGTTTTGCTGCCTCTTGGCTGACAGCAAGTGGTTTCTGAGGCTGTTCCACCACCTGAGCATCCCCACTCCATGTCCCACCACCTTAATATCCCCCACCTCCTGTCCCACCACCGAAACATAGTCCTCATGTCCACTACCCCAGCAGCTCCCACCCCCTATCCCACCACCTAAGCATGTCCCACCACCTGTCCCACGATTCCAACATTCCCCACCTCCTGTCCCACCCCTTTTGACACTTCTCCCCCTGTGGTGCAACGTCCCAGCTGGGTTTTTATCTGGGAACAATGACACTTTCCCTACACTTTTCTTCCCTCCCAGCAGAAGGCAGCGTTCCCGCTGCCTCCTCCCGACATCCCGCCCCCCCCCCATTTTTGTTTCCATGGCAGGGAGGTGGAGAGGGGGGAGTTGCTCACCGGGGGATCTCCCTCACTGCCAGTCCGTCCTCCCGAGGAGAGCCTGCCCTCCGTGTCTCGCCCGCGGGCTCTGAACTGAAAGCGCCGAAATTGCTCCTCTGTCCGAAAAACACCAAGCGCTACGCCCCTTCCATCGCCGGCCAACCCCCCTCGCCCCGTGGGCTGCAACCCGGAGTGACGCAGGGACCGAGTTCTTGGAAAGTTTTGGGAAGATGTTGATTATTTACAGGGATTTCTCTCCCTGCCCAGCAGCAGCAGCAGCTCTCAGAGGACGGGGTGGTTTAAGCACATTGTTTATTTTCATTTTACTTAAATTTACAGCAGCACAGGCAGGAGTGCAGGGAGCTCCAAATTTCGGCTCCTATCACTTGCACAGGTAGTTGGGATAGAACTGGTAGCGTTTCCTGTAGCTCCTGACGTTTCTCTTCAGGCACAGCGCCAGGCTGCGGTCGCACTCACAGGAGAGCTGAGCGCACCAGGAGTCCTTTCCTGTGGGAAGAGGGGAGCCCAGGGTCAGACCTGCCTTTAGGATGGACTAACACCCTCTTTTCCTGGGTCCTACTCACTGCAGGAGGGGCTGCCGTGGTGCCCCTTGTAGTGGTAGCTCTGCTTCTTGGCGTCACAGTCGTGGCTCAGGAGGCCGAGGTAGCAGGTATCGTGTAGCTGGCAACACCTGCAGGGGAGATCAAAGCTTTAGGGGTTGGGCTTTTCCCTCCCTCGCTCCTCAAATTTGAAAATATTCGAGGATGTGTTCAGACAGGGGGGTTTTAGGTGGGTTCTCACCTGTCTGAGGCGTCCTTGGGCTGCCCCTTGCCCCCCAGGCCGCAGTAGCAGCCATAGAAGGCATAGTGCAGCAGAGCGTTTTTCCCTGTCACCTCCGTGATCATGTTGTGCAGCTGCAAGAGGCTCCCGTGGGCTGGGGACAAGCCTGGGGAGGGAAAATCAGGGGGATCATGCTGATTCCCAGCCCCCTCGCAGCATCTCCATCCCTCCAGCCCCCAAACTGGCACCAAGGTGGTGATGTCTTGGAAATTATAAGACAGTGGAGAGGGAATTTGTTCCCAGCTTGCAGGAGAGTTATTGCATATTTGGGAGAGGTGGTGATGGGAAAAGGTGAAGAAATCACCAGCCTGGTTCTAATTTCCACAGATGTAACTGCACAGGGAGCCGTGGGACTGATGGGGCTGAGGACACTTACGCCAAGCAAACAGCACAGAGAGGCCCAGGAGACAATTCATCCTTCTGACACCCCTGGGAGAGAAAACCAAACCATTCCCTGTTATACCAAAACCAAACCATTCCCTGCTACCCTTCTTTCTTTCTCTCCTTATCTGGGAGCAGAGATGCTCCCCCTCTCTATGGACTAGAGAAAATGAGGGCGGTGAAGATGCACCCGTTGCTTCAGCACAAAGCACTGGGGAGGGAAAGTCATGGGAATCGGATGGTGCAGTGGTGGAAAAAAGCAAAATGAAGAGAAAGGGAGAAAAGTTGGAGGAATTATCAGCCCTTGAGGGCTGCACCCACTGCTCTTCCTCCAGGCTGGCATCTCAAGTAGCATCTCCTTTGCTCCTGCTTTCACAGCATGGATTTTGCTCCCATCTTGCTTCTGGTTAAAGTAGGAAAGGGAGGGAAAGCATTCCTCCATCCCCACTTACCTTGGGAAAGCTGCTGCTGGCTTGCAATGGCCTGCAGCCAGCTGGGCTTGCTTTATATAGGGTTTGCTCCCATCTGTTTGGGGCTCCTTTGACTCAAATGTTGCTGACTGGGTTTTTCTGCAAAGGAGAAGGCGCCATTCTTCCCCTTTACAGGAGTGTCAGAAATCCCCCCAATGCCCCAGCTCTGTACCTCACACACGGGGGCTGGTGCTGGGTGGGATGAGGTGGCAAAGTATCATCACTTCCAGCCTGAGGAGGAAGCCAACACACCCTAATCCTGGTCAGAAATGCCTGAAGATCTTTTACTTTGTCCTTCCCAGCGCCACAGAGCTGTATGGGGGAAAAGAACAACCCTGGTTCAGCCTTGGTAGGAATGAAGCAGGTTTGGGATTTTCAAGGGGCTGTACAGTTTGGGAACTGACCCTCTGCAAAACTGGTTCAGGGTGAGTTATCTGTTTTTTGGGGAAAGTCTGTGGGCAAACTGAAAGTACCTCTAAATGTGCAGTTCCCGGAGACATGAGGTCAGGCAGACACTGGATGATTAAACCCCCCCTCACTGTGAGAAAAAAATGAATCAAAATGAATGTTTTGTGGTGAGCAAATGCAACTTCCCTTATTTTATTCTATATGATTTTTCCACACCCTCATTACAGCTCTTCTGCAGAAACCACTCAGTCACCAACTGCCCTCCTAAATTAGCATCCACCTAATTTAGCTGGTCATGGTTTTGAAATCTTCCCTCCTCTGTGGATGGCTATTCTTTAGCCTTAATTTTCATAGAATCCTGTAATGGTTTGGGTTGGAAGGGACCTTAAAGCTTGTCTCGGTCCATGGGCAGGGACACCTTCCACTATCCCAGGTTGCTCCACATTGGGGTAGACCTGTGAATTACAACCCTGTTGGGACTGTGGAAGTATTGGGATGATGGGCAGAGGGTGTGGCTGAGGTGTGGGATGCAGAAGTGCTCCCCAAACTCAGCAGCCACCATTGCAGTGCCTCAATCTCAGTGGCCCTTACAGAAAAACACCACAGAATCAGTTTGCATTCCTTTTATTGTAGGTGTTTATGATCTTTGCTGGGAAATGAAATCAAGGGAGGAGGAAGGGACAAAAAAGAGGACGTTGGTGTGTCTTTCTGAGAAGTGGGGGGTCTCCATTCATGATGTGTGTCCTTCCTCCCCCTGAGCACCTCGCAGGGAGCCTCGTGGGCTCTGCTTCTGCTCAGCCCCCACCCCAGGCTTTTCTTGCCACAGCAGTGGGGGAAACCAGACAAAATCTGGAGCTCTGTGTGCAGATTCCCCCTCCTCAGCACTGGAGCTTGTCTCCTTGGCATTTCAGCTTGAAGTAGAAGCGGTAGGAATGACTGTACGAAGGCAGAGTGCTCGCGAAGCACGAGGCCACTGCCTTGTCACACAGACAAGTCTCTCTCTCACACCAGCTCTGCTTGTTACCTGTGGGGTGGAAATACAGTGTCCTGTAGTGGCTTTTCTGGTGGGGTCCCCTCAGGACACCCCCAGTGCCTGGAGCTTCCTGGGGGAAGTGGATGAAACAGTGTGTCCCAGTGCTTGCTCTCTCCGACCTGTTGCATCCCTTGCAATGCTCATTTAATTATCAAACCTGGACAGGAATCAGGCTGGTTTCACCCCAGGGGTTGCCCTCCTGAGTGCCCTGCTCTGGGGATGGGGTGTCATGGGGAGCGGTGCTGGTCCCCCACCTCCATGGAACCCCTGTTCTATACTCACTGCAGGTGATGTGTCCGTCATCAGTGGTGAAGGTGTACGGGGTGATCAAGGGGCTGCACTTGCCCTCCCTCACCCTCCTGTAGCAGCAGTCGTGGGCTTGGCAGCACCTGTGGGGACACCATGTCAAACTGTGGCCCCCCAACCCTCCCTCACCACACCTGGAGGGTAAAGGAAGGTCCAGCCTCAAATTTAAGGTGACCAGGAGGAGAGGATGGTCAGGCAGCAGCAGGACATGGCTGGGGAACAGGGCAAACCCCCATCTCAGAGCACAGGAGCTGCCAGGGAGGGGCTTTTTAGGGACTGCCCTTCGCTGGGGGTGGTGAGTGGTGATGCTGTTCCAGATACTCACCGGTCGGTGGGATCCACGGGGGTCCCTCTGCCCCCGATGCCGCAGAAACACCCATACCAGCTGTAGGAGAGCAGGGCACTCTTCCCTGTGGTCGACCTGATCATCCGCACCAGCTCCAGGACACTGGTGCCAGCTGGGAGCAACCCTGTGGAGAGGCAGACGGATGGGGCTTGTGCCAGTGCAGAGTGAGGAGGCTGGTGGTGTTCCCGACACCTCACGCCTGGCAGGGAATTAAATAAGTCTGGCATTGCTAGAAACACACTTTCAGGAATTTGAACCATGAGGAGCCCTAATACCTCCCAAGGATTATAGAATCATGGAATTCCAGAATGGTTTGGGAGTGAAGGGACCTTAAAGCCCATCTCATTCCACCCCGTGCCATGGGCAGGGACACCTTCCACTAGCCCAGGTTGCTCCAAGCCTCATCCAGCCTGGCCTTGAACACTTCCAGGGTTGGGGCAGCCACAGCTTCTCTGGGCAACCTGTGCCAGGGCCTCACCACCTAAACAGGGAAAATGTCTGGCTTCTGCACCCCCTGGATTCAGTCTGGCAGAAGGTATTGCGGTCTGGTCAGGCAACAAGCCCACAAGCCATGCTGCAACCAGCAATCCCCCATCACCAGGATCAGCCATGGGCTTGGCACAGGCAGGAAATGTTCCAGCAATCTCCAGGGCCCCGTAAAATAAATATGGATCTGGGCATCCCAAAGCCTCCCCGTCACAAAGCCCTCCAGGACTCCAGCAGCGCTACACGAAGTGTTGGAGTGAAACCACAAAGTTTAAACAAAAACCTGAATTGTTCCCAAATCTTGAGGTGGACAGGTGGATCCCGGTGTGTCCTGGGGACAGTGGGGCACTTACCACAAGCCAGGAGCACAGCAAGGAGGAGATTCCTCATCCTGGGGCTGCTCTGGAGAGGGAACAGCAAAGATGGGCGATGAACCAGGGGCAGGACAGGAATTCCCCCAGTGCCCACACCAAGGGCATGGAACTGGTTGGTTGGCAATGCCTCATGGTGACATTCGTGTCACTATGGATTCACAGCCTTGTGAAGGCGTCACCGTGCCCCTGTGGCTCCTCATAGGGCCTTTAGCCTGGATTTGGGATGCAGCGCTTGTCACAGACATGATGGCTGATCCTGCCTGGAGCTGATGAAGCAGCTCTCTATTCACAGCCTTCCCCCACCACCCTCTGAGCTGCCAGATGAGTAATAGGGCAATAAAGTCCCACTCTCCTTACCCCTCCTGGACCTGCAGCTCCGATGCCACTGGCTCTGAGGATTTGGTTTTTATAGCTGGCCAGGCCCTCCCCCTCCTCTATCTGCGCTGTCATCCCAGGCCGGGCTCGCCCGGAGCAGGGAGCATGTTCCCATCCTTCTCTTTCCCAAAAATCATTAGTTTCCCCAAGCAGTGAGCACCAACATTCCCTCCGTCTGCTCATCGCTGGGCATGAGGCCATCTCCATACCTGCATGAAGCCAGTCAAGGCCTTCGCCATGGTTTTAAAATCTGTGGGATCTAGTGGCTGGAGCAATGGGATAAAAGTGATTTACATCGGGGCTGGCACCTTAGAGGTTGTTGAATCCTTGTTCTGGCTGCGGAGATGGCACTTTGGGCTCAGTGTTGTCTCGAGTGAGGTTTTGCCAATTCACACCTTGAAGCTTTAAAGGTGGTTTCTCTTGGCTCCTTCCTTGCAATTGTCCCCTCAGATCCACGGCGGCATCCAAATCCAGCCTCACTGAATCACAAGGGGAGGCGAAGGGAAGACAGCCAACACCACGAGTGCAATTCCTGGGTCTGCAGTTTTCCTGTCCTGCCCTCTGTGGTTTTCCTGTCTGCCCAGAGTGTGTGGGCAAGGAGTCTGAGAAATTAAATCATGAGCAGCAAAGGCTGGAAAAGCCATGGAAACCTGACTTGGAATGCTTGGAGCATACAGCTTATTTAATAACCATAACTCAAACATGATACAGAGAGATGGGGGAGGCAGAAAACCAGAGGAGATAAGGAACAAAAGCTGCTGGTTTTCCCCTGAAACCGTGGGGCCAAGTGCAAACACAGACACAAATACAGGTATCTGGTGATATGCAGGGCTCCACCCTCAGGGATTAACCTGGGGAAGGGTTAATCAGGGTTGAGAATTGTAAGGAAATGACTTAGGGGTCTGGAGTCAAGGAGAAAAAACTCTGTGGAATTTCTTGAGAAGCCACCAAAGCTGTCACTGGAAGGGACATCACCTCCTGACTGTCCTCCAAGGGGGCAGAGATGTCTGTCCCAGGGCTTTGCTTCCCTCTAACCCTTAATTTTCTGCTGCAAGTGGAATAAAAACCCATCCAAGCCCATTAAGAATGGGGAGCAACACCTCACCCGCCTCCTTACTCGGCATCTGCACAAGAAACCATCCCAAAATGCCACAGTGACAATCTGACAGCCAAACCCCTGCTTTCCTCACCTCACTTCTAAAACCAAGGCACTCTCTAGTAATTAATTGATCCCTTTCCCACCTCCTCCACAAACGCTTCCATTACAGAAGGATTCCCCAGGTGGTGTTCGTTGGCTGTGCTATTTGTGTTTTAACATTGCAGGTCCTTGGTTTCGGGGGAAAGACCTGAGTTTTTGCTGTAGAGTTTGGATAAACCTGCATGAAAAGCATAATCTGAGGGCCTAATTGAGAGCAGGGATCCTGTGGGTTTGGGATCCACACATGGTTTTAACCAAATCCCTCATTTTAAGCCCTCCCTCTCTGCAGAGGGTCTCAGGAGAGTGACCAAATGAAGCTAAACCCTCTCTTTAATTAACCCACAGACTCAAGGACTTAAAAAACCACCCATAGAAGTTATCATCCCCTTGGATATATGGAACTTTTCAGCCTTCTTAGGGAACAAAGAGAGCTGGGTATCACCCACACATCTGTTTGTTCAGGGCCTTATTGAAGTGTAAATGTGCCGGGTGCTTTGATCTGCAATGCTCCAGTTTTCCCAGCAATATTGCCAAATATCCTGGGCTGAGATGAGCTGATAGGAAACTATTTCCTTACTTATTTTATTTCTTTTTAGTGCTTGGGTTTGCCTTGATCTTCCCCCCTCACAGGGTGGAGAACCCAAGTTTATGATGGATATTTATTGCTTGTTTCTTGGTGCCATTGATGGCCATCTGTCGGTGGGAGAAGAAGGTGGTTAACTGGGAGTGGGTTTAAAAAGGGTTTAAAAAGGGATTAATGGGGAGAGAGGGAAATATCAGTGTTATGTGGGGTGTTCCCAGAAGGGAAACTGACTCAGGGATCATTTGTAGCCAGGGAAATCAGGAGAACTCCCCCTCCCTCCTAGGATAAAGAAAGCTTAAAACTCCCCAAAAGCATAGTTTTAGGTCCCAGGAAGATCATGTGTGTAAAGTCTGATTTTTTTAATGGTGTTTTCATAATAAATTTTGGGGTTTATTTGTCTGGGTTTATTCTGCAGTCACTGAATAATGTCACAGGGAGTTAAACTCTGTCTTGTGCTCCACCTCTCCTCCCCCCCCACTGCCTTTGCTCAGGACAGGCTGTAACACTTCATTTTTAAAATTTTAGGGTTAAAACCTGAAGATTTGAGTATTTAAGTGGGGTGGCAACATTGTGGTTTTGACTAGGGTGGGATGGGGGAACGAGACCTCCTGTGGGAGGGACAGGGACAACCTTGGTGCCACACTCACCTACGGGTGTGGAGCAGCTCTTTGGGAGGGACCCAGCTGTCACCCACCCTGCTCATCCTGCCTTGTGTCCCACAGGATGAGGCTTGCAGAACCTTCCCAAGGTGGTGGGGCTCTTCCTGTGCCACTGATGAGGCCTGAAGCCTCAACACATCCCTGCACAGTTTGCACAGGTATGTCCCTGCCATCTGCACCAGCATGTCCTGGCTGTCCCTGAGCCTGGTGATGTTCCCTGGATCTGCCCTGGGGCATTCCGGCTGTCCCATCCCTGGATCCAGGGAATCCCAGCTGTCCCAAGCCATGGTTCCATCTCTGTCCCACCCCTGTCCCCATCCCTGTTCTCATCCCTATTCCATCCCTGTTTCCATCCCTATCCCATCCCTGTCCTCAGCCCTATCCCATCACTTTCCCATCCTTGTTTCCATCCCTATCCCATCCCTGTCCCCATTCCTATCCCATCCCTGTCCCGTCCCTGTTCCCATCCCTGTTCTCATCCCTATCCCATCTGTATCCCATCATACATACACAGGTATTCTTCCCAAGAACGCCAAGGCAGTGGAAGGATTAAAAGAAAAGGATCCCTTTTTTTACGATGGGATGCATTGGGCCTCCAGGGGCAAAAGGCATCTCCTGTTCTCCCCTTCGAGTTTTTATTATCTCCACTCTCCCCTCTCTCCCTGCTGGAATGCCAAGGCCTACAGCATCTGCTTCTGGAATGCGGTGTGGGGGGAGAGAACAGCACTGTTTTGAGAAGGTGGCAAGGGAACCTTTTC
>NW_020897752.1:2344-28096 GCF_003984885.1 Neopelma chrysocephalum | reverse complement strand
TGTGGGGCTGGGCTGGGCTGGGCTGGGCCAGCCCTCACCAGGACAAGACAGAACAGGCAGGAACTGATGCCCAGGAAGTTCCACCTGAACATGAGGAAGAACTTTTTTACATGCCCTGGCACAGGTTGCCCAGAGAGAGTTTGGAGTCTCCCTCACTGGAGACTTCCAGAACCGTCTGGACACAAACCAGTGCCATGTGCTCTGGGATGACCCCGCTGGAGCAGGGAGGTGGGACTAGATGAGCCACTGTGGTCCCTTCCAGCCTCACCCATTCTGTGATGTAGGGCTGGGATTTGGAGTTCTCACCCTCCCAGGCCCTGGTGTCACTATTTTGGGGGCACCTGGCTGCTGTTTCCCATCCCAACCCCTCCCCAGGCACCATATTTTAGGCATCTCCCCTTGGTTAATCTTTGACATACACTGTGCTGCAGTGGTACAGGCCGTGACAGGAGGGTCCCACTATGGTTTCTCACAGGTTAGTTGTTTGAGGTTTTAGTTCTTGGAATTGGCAGTGTCACTGGTGATATCTGTAAGTGCTCCCCTGGGCTTGGAAGTCCTTCCTCATTGCCTTGTTGCCTTGGAGTTTATTTGTTAGGAGCACTAAGGGGAAGGCACACACTCCCCTCCCTCCCACAAGCTCCTGGGAAACTGGGATGAGTCACCAGGGTGGGTGTCCCTGTCTGGCTCTGCTGGAGGCTAAGGAGGGACAGGTCTGTCAGCTGGGGCTGGGCAGGGTGTGCTAGGACTCTGTCTTGCTGAGCGTTTCCATTTCACAGAGCTGGAGGAGAAATTGAGTGGTAAATAACACATTGCTGGCAAAGCACCACCAAGGCTGTTCCCTCTATTTGATTTAGAATAGAATCCCCGGATGGTTTAGGTTGGAAGGGACCTTAAAGCTCCTCCAGTCCTACCCCCTACCATGGGCAGGGACACCTTCCACTAGCCCAAGTTACTCCAAGCTCTGTCCAACCTGGCCTTGGACACTTCCAGGGATGGGGCAGCCACAGCTTCTCTGGGCAACCTGTGCCAGGGTCTCACCACCCTCACAGGGAAGAATTTCTTCCCAATAACCCATCTGACCCTGCCCTCTGGCAGTGGGAAGCCATTTCCCCTTGTCCTGTCACTCCAGGACCTTGTAAATACTCTCTATATGTTTCTTGTCGGTTCCCTCAGGTAATGAAAGACCACAATCAGGTCACCCTGAAGCCTTTTCTTCTCCAGGCTGAACAATCCCAATTCTCCCAGCCTTCCCCCATATCAGAGCCGCTCCATCCCTCTGATCCTCTTGGTGCCTCCTCTGGACTGGCTCCAGCAGCTCCACGACCTTGCTGTGCTGTTCCCCAGGGCTGGAGGCAGCTCTGCAGGAGGGTCCCACATGAGGGGACAGAGGGGCAGGATCCCTCCCTCCCCTGCTGCCCACACTGGGGGATCAGCCCAGGGCACAGGGGGTTTCTGGGCTGTGAGCACACATGGACAGGGCATGTTCAGCTCTTCATCCCCCAGCACCCCCAGGTCCTTCCCTGCAGGGCCGCTCTCCATCCCTTCTCCACCCAGGTGTGCCTTGGGATTGTCCTGACCCAGCTCTAAGATTTTGCACTTGGCTTTGTTGAACACTGTGAGGTTTGCACAGACCCCGCCCTGTGCTGAGGTGACAAACAGCAGCTGAGTCCCACTGTCATTTCTGGAGAATGCCAAGCAATCCAAGTTGATTTTCTTTTTCCCTTGATAAATGCTGCCATGCAAACCACAGGAATGGAAGGAGGGGTGTGTGACCCTGTGGCACTTCTCAAAGGGTTGTTGTGAAGTTGCGACCCGGCTGGCTGGGCTGTCACAAGGTCTGTCCTGGTACAGCCAAGTGCTCTGAGCGCAGCTTAACTTGGGGAACATGCAGCAGAACATGGCTTTATCTTTAGTGGAGGTTGCATCACATTCACAGAATATCCTGAGCTGGAAGGGACCCACAAGGACCATCCAGTCCAACCCCTGGCCCTGCACAGGACACTCCAACCATCCCTCCATGTCCCTGAAAGTGTTGTACAAATGCTGCTGGAGCTCTGGCAGCCTTGGGGCTGTGCCCACTGCCCTGGGGAGCCTGTTCAGTGCACAACCACCCTCTGGAGGAAGAACCTTTTCCTGAGATCCAACCTAACTCTCCCCTGTCACAGCTCCAGCCATTCCCTTGGGTAAATCATTCTGTTAAGCAGCTTTTGGTCACGGAAGGGTTAGAATGAGTTTCTCTGTATTGAATCAGGGTTTTCAACCTCAAGGATCTTCAGAGATGTTTAAAAAGCAAAGCGTAGTCAATCTTACCCCAAAATCCACAAGGGGAACTCAATCTGCCACTGCAGGAACAGTGAAAAGGCCAGGGCTGTGCTTTGAAGTTTACCCATCTCCCATTTGCACTGAGTTTCCAGCTTCAGAATAAAAAAATAAATTGTTCTTTCCATCAAAAAACTTACTTTCAGTGGGGAAGGGCACAACTTCCTGATGCTCTGGGTCAACTTTACACAACTCCTGACAAATCTAGCCCCTATAAATAACACGTCTCCCACTGCCCTTACTGCACCGCAGGATTGCCCACACAGTGATCCACCACATTTATTCTCTTTTTAGCTGACACACAGCACAGCCATAGTGGGAGCCATAGGGAGATTAAACCCTCTAGAAGCTTCCTGGCCAGTTCCTGTAACTTTTCCCTTTGCTCACAGCCTGCAGGTGCCATGGCCACAGTGGCTTTCCTGGACACAGCACTAGCTCAGCTCTGCTTCCCTCCGAGCACAGCCGCTCTCCTGTGGGCCAACACTGTCACCATGCACGTCACCAGGCCCAAATCTGCCAAGGGACGCAGAAGGCCAAGCTTCAGCCACCCTCAGGACGTGGAAGCCTGTCCATGTCAAGTGCCTTCTTCCCCACTGGCAGCCTCTCCTCGGGGATTAGTGAGCAGCCAGAGAGCACCACTCACAAAACTGGTGTTCCCACCCACCCAGGTGTCTCCTGAGGAAATCCCAGAGCTCCTGCAGCAAGTGCCTTTGAAGACCTCCTCTTCCCTGAACAAGTATCGGGTGCTCCCCTCCATCGGCTGGAAGGGCGTAGGGAGCAATGCCATGGAAGCTCTGGCTCAACAGACCGACCGGCTGGAAGTGAGTGAGGGGCAGAAGGACGCTCTGAAATTCAGCAAAACTCTGTCTGGAGAACAGGGATCTGGCAGCACATTGTCAGGAAGCGATGTTCCCGCTGAGGAGAGCTCCCACATGCACTGTCCCCCTGAGAAGCGGGGAAGGGAAATGAGGCAGGAGAGCCCTTCCATGTCCCCTCTAAGCTTAGAAGAGCCCCACGTGCTGCTTGCGGTCCGATCTCCCTCTGGCCAGAGGTTTGAGCACCACTTCAAGCCCTCTGACAGTCTCCTGACAGTCCTTGCCATGGCAGGACAGAAATTGTTGG
This sequence comes from Neopelma chrysocephalum, assembly GCF_003984885.1. Classification (NCBI taxonomy): domain Eukaryota; kingdom Metazoa; phylum Chordata; class Aves; order Passeriformes; family Pipridae; genus Neopelma; species Neopelma chrysocephalum. The sequence continues at coordinate 24,655 of NW_020897752.1, read as the reverse complement.
CCAACTACCAACACTGCAGCATTGAAACGATGGAAGTGCCCCGGAGGAGCTTCTCTGACCTTACAAAGTCCCTCCACGAATGTGGGATCCTCCACAAGTCTGTGCTGTGCATTCGACAGGACAAGCAGCACGATGCAGCAGATCTTTAGGCACACGGAGATGGGTCGTTCTGCTGAGTGGGATGCATTGCTTCTTCTAAAAAACTGAGTCTGATGTTTCCTGGGCCTACTCTAGCCATCTTTCACAAATTCCCATGAAGCAGAGTTATGGATGTTGAGAAATAGTATTTCAGGTGTATAAACCTGCATCATAAAGAGCAGCTTGTTTCACCTGTGCCATCATAAATTGCTTCCTGAGTGCCACCAACCTTCATCCTTTTTGGTTTGTTGAAGTTGCTGATGTTCTTTTTTGAAAACTTAAGTTTCTAAGACCTCTCCTCTTGTCCTTTTCTCTGTTTTGGGAAGGTACTACTTCCCAGAGTGGATCTGGATGCACCTATTTGGGAAGGTAGAAACAGAACTGTTTTACCTGCAGGACTCAGTAGCTGATCATCATCCTAAACGTCAAGAGACTGAAAAGGAGCTTAAACCCCTAAACCATCTGGAAGTAAGAGTATTAACACATTAATGGGTTATTAGGAAGTATTACATTGCAAGACTGATTGTAAAATACCTGTGAGGGCTCAGCTCTTTCTGGGTAACCTCAGTCCAGCTCTTTACTGTGACTAAATCACTTTTTAAAGAATAAATAGTTATTACTTTGTCTTGGTGAACAGCAGGATTTTCTCCTTAGTTTTCCTTCTCTCGTTCAGCTTGTGTGATCTGTAGGTAAGAATAGATGAATAGTTAAGAAGGGATGTTACAAATAACTCCATTTAACACCTTTACACTGCAGTGAGTTAGTCCAAGAAGCAAAATGTTGTTTGGGGAATTTTAAAATAAAAATGTATTAATGGGATTTGACTGAGGAATTGGCTCACACCATCTTTTACTAAACCATCATTAAAAGGCTGTTTGGGTGGCTTGGCAGGTTTAGGTAACTACAGTATGCTTGTGCTAAAAAAAAAGAAATATTTTCTAGTATCTAATGGAAATTCAAATAATTCAATCTACTTAAAAAATTGATCACTTACTACAGAGATGAGCGACTTTAAATGGTTTGAGGCAAACCCAGTTTATTATTTCGAACCTCAGTGTAACTGCCAAACCAGCCCAGCTCAGGAGCAGAAACACAACAGGAGCAGAAAGCTGATGCTGGTGCTGATCACAAGTGTAGTATCTGATGTTAAATAAGCATTCAGGGTCCATGGCTTTATAAAACCAGTACCTGATGGAACAGTTACCTGCTGCTGTGGGTGATGGAATTGCACAGCAACAATCCCAGATACTGAAACACATGGATGCCTTCAACCAAACCATAGAGGGGAGCAAAGTAGCTCAGGAAAAGGAATGATTTTCTATATTCCCTTCAGCATTAGGTGGCTAAATCCCTTGTTCTGACTGTTGTGTACTGTGTTACTTCACCATTTCAGAGTGTTTCCATCCTGTGATAGTACAGCCAATAATTTGATGGCAGATAGCTCAGGGATTGCCCAAATCAGCCATTGGACAGTCAGCTGCCCTCCACACCACCTTGCACTGGCTTTCCTGGAGTTTGGATCTCCATCCTGTGTTGGATACAACACAGCAGTGAGGGAGGAAGCAGTTTGGATCAGTGACAAGCTGTTATCAGACACAGGGACCACCATGGAGATGTGAAAGTGCAGGGGCTGATGCTCTAAGCAAGAACAGAAGAGTAAGATAACATAATAACCTGGATCACAGTGGACTTCTCATGCTGGAGGATGTTCCTCCTGCATATCTAAGATAAAGCTGGATGAGTTGTTCTAACCACCTCATCCAGACTACAGCATCTCCAAAGATGAGCATTTTAATGATTTCTTTGTCCAAAAGCCACATGAAGTCTTTATCTAGGCAAGCACAGTGCAGGGAAAACAACTATTTTCTCCCTCAGTCCTCCTTCTCTTCCCTTCAAAACTCTTCTGGGGAGGTTTTAGAAGCAAAAAGTCCATCACAAGAAGCACTGGGGGGAAGAACAATATTTATCTGATCTCATTTATTGTGTGACATCACTTAATTAAGTTCCTTGTGGGAATCTTTTAAGGATTTCAGCATTGAAATTCAGTCTGTCACAGAATGAGGTGGTCATAAATAGAAAACTTACCATGACTCCTGGCTGGGAATGTCCTTACCTGAGGCTTTTAAACACCAACAGAGCATTCAAGCAAGAAATCAGCAAAGGGATCATTCGGTATGTGTTCTTTATTCCAATTAAAAGTACATTAGAAACAGCACACAGGACCAGCAGCAGCTTCCATGACAATTCAGCCCAATACTCTGCTGTCACCAGGTCATTCAGCTGTACTGGGAAAGTAGGTGATAAAATCAAGTCTTCCACTCGACACGCAAGCACTCACTCACCTGCCACTTTAAATAGGATTCCAACAGAATAAAAATAGATACACCCCAGAATACAAAAAGTTTAATTTTAAGCGTTTTTTTTTCTTCACTAAAGCTTTTATACAAATTGATAAAAGGGTGCACAATTTCCTAAAATTTTAGGTACATTTTAAATGAGCCTTTTTTTACTTGGTAAAAGGATCCATGTTCCTGTCTTTGAACAGAATATGGTGGCCAGAATTGCAAAGAAAACAAGTCATAGTTTAAATTTACAATTTATACATTTGCTTTGACATGATTCCCACACTGAGTAGCAGGGCCATGGCTGCTCAACGCTTGTCCCATTTCCCCCCAACAGAGAGCTGTGCACCCTAAATTCTAGTTCAGGAGCCTCCTTCTGAAACTGGGAAACTGGGCTGGGCAACAGCCCACAGGCTTCCAGCTGTGCGCACCAGAATGGTCCCAACACACAGGAGGTGTAAATCCTTTCTTCTCCAGGAACTGTGAATCCTACCTCCTCCATAGAACACCCCAGGACAGGGACCAATGACCTATTTTGCACTGTGGAGCACTTCCCACCTGCAATTTGGCTGAGCAATTTAACTCAAAACTCTGGTATTGTAACAGGTAAACTTGGTGTTCTAAAGGTAAGTTTCTTGGTCAATACAGGCTATTGTGATCTTTTGTTTCTTTTATTCCTATATAACTGATGGGTGAAGCCCAGCAGCTGTGTACCTTATCCATGCTGAGTTTCACAGCATAGGGAACTGAATCACATGGGGGAATTTAATTCACAGAGGGGATTTTAAGCAGACAATTAATTAGTACAGTTCCCTTCATATTGCCCCTCCCACCCCACCCACCCACACCTTAGCCATGTTAAACATGTCACCACCACCCCCTGTCACGGGGAGCGGCCGCTCCAACAAATCCAGGACAAGGGAAAAGAAAATACTGCCCAGCAAAAGCAACACGGCACCTGTGTTTGCAAGTAGGAGCTACTGGAAACATCCTCAGGACAATATACGTAAGGAAAAGTAGGGCAAATCCATCAGGAAGCCAGAAATGAGACTTAAAGAGCTCAGGGGAGTGCCAAGAGAATGACATCCTAGTTTGTATAAGTTGAGTATTTAGCCAAAAACCAGCTGCCTTGTTTGGGTTTTTGTTTTTTCTTTACTTATATCCATTATATATTCAGCTGTTAAATTTAAACTGATCAGGTTCATGCTGCACATTATTCCAATTAAAGGCAATAATGTTTCTTTTTTCCTTTTTAAATTTTAGATAATTCCAGATTGCCCCTCTTTTGGCAAATGTATTTCTCAGAATTCCAAAGATCATCCCATTTTAAGGCTAAACTAAGAAATGTTAAAAGCTTCTGTAAACATTTCCTCTTCCTCCCCATAGTTGCACAATTTGAAGTCCAACTGCAATTTTGAAAATGAGGTAATTTTTGTGTACTCATATCTTGAAGAGTCCTTTTCGGGACGAGCTGAGAGGCTGTGCCAATCCAAACGCTGATCCAATTGTAGTGGGAGAGCTTCCACAGCAGGGCACACACCAGTTCCAGCAGCTATTTCAGTTATTTATCTTCTCAATTTCATCCAAGTCATCAGTATCCAATTTGTTTATCTTTTTGTCTGGGAAAGATGAGAAATAAGTTAGATTTCATAAAACACAGAGAAGGGAACGCTGCTCTCCTTAGCTGGACTTGAGGAGTTTTAGTTTATCAAGGAATGTTCAGCTGGGTTTTAAAAGTATAAATTAAAACTTTTTCCTTTTATCAGAAGCCCATCTGGGTACTCCAGTGTTACCCATCTCTGGAATGTGCAAACACAGCTTGACTTATGTCACAGGCAGCAGGCCACAACCCCAAGTGACACTACACCAAACACCTGCTGTGCTCCTCTGCCACCAGTTTAAGGCTCAACAAACACCCATTAGATCTGCTCAGCATCCAACTCCTGAGAATTCTGCAGGAATTCCACGATTTTAGAGATGGGAGAAAGCCTGGGGGTACGTACTGAAATGTTCCTGGATTCTGTTGAGAATGTTCATGCTGTGCTTGCTGTCCACCATGTTAATGGCCAGTCCTCGCTTGCCAAAGCGACCGGTGCGGCCGATCCGGTGCAGGTAGGTCTCGTTATCTGGATTCCCATCTTTATCCACAGGAAGGTCAAAATTGATAACAACAGAGACCTGTTCTACATCGATCCCTGACAAAAAGAAATCATGTTATACAACTACATTTAAATCCTTTTAGAGCAGGAATAGCCTCCTCAATCTCTGTAATGGAGCTTTTTCCGCAATATTCTCACAGGGTACTTGAAAATAAAAAAACTATCTAGTTAGTGTAGAAAATCCCACTGAAACGGCCAAAGGAAAAGCAACTGGAGATGCTTTAACCAGCACTTAAATACTTTGGAAATTCTCTGCTCCTCTGTGAAGCTCCAAGAACCACTTGTTTTTTTTCCAAAGACTATCCTGTCTTAACTGTTCTAGGATGTCAAATTGCAACACAAATTCCTACTGGAATAGTGAACTGGATTTCACTGTTTTTCAGCTTTCTATACTTCAGCATGTTTATTGCAAACCCCGAGGGTCAGCAGCACAAGCCAGGCTTGGTGCCAGAAGCAGAAAATTCTCACGGGATGGATTTTTCCATCTCAAGCTACAGGAAGCCAACAAGGAATCCTTTACTGTAAGGACACTAATTTGTCCCGACTGGAATATCTGAGGATGGAAATTCTCCCTGCAAGCTGGCCAGGGGTGTGTTGTCTTAGGAAGCACTGCCTTCCAGCCCACGCTGGTCCCGCTCTACCATGTCCTACCTCTGGCACAGACGTTTGTGGTCACCAGCACCTTCTCCTTGCCCTCTCGGAAGCGCTCGATCACAGCAGCTCTTTGCTCCACCATCATCTCCCCGCTAAGCAAGGCCACCTGATGGCCTTCCCTGGACAGCTCTGCTGCCAGCCACCCCGCTGTCTTCCGAGTCTGGAACACACAGCCCAAAGTTGAGAGGGAGTTTTAATGCTGGAAAGCAGGAATAAACCTCTCCGGGGGACACTGGAAGCTCAGCATCTGTGTTTGTGTCTCAAAAGGAAACAGCTTTTAAGTGCTGTGCCCACTCCCTCCCTGTTACAAACTGTATCACAATAAGGAAAATGGGCCTCTGCCCCTACAGGAGCCCTTGATTAAGAAAAGGACACCTTTTCTTTGTCCTCTGCTCCTTGAATTTCAATCTGCTGGAGACTGGTATGACACATGTACACCAAAAACTCATGTAAATGGTCACAAAAACACAACTACTCAGCTTGGCAAATGGCAGGGTTAGAGCTCAGTGTAGTTGTGAAATCCCACGGAGGCTCTACACAGCCTTGATTAAATAAATCCCAGTTATGATGCAGTTTTTTGAGCTCCAATTACGTCCTGAGACGCCTAAAAGCAAACTGCTATAGCAGACTCCAGTTTTACCCTGTCTGAGCTCATTTTACCTGGCTGTTCTGTGCTGTCAGCACGGGTTCTTCCCTAAAAGTTGTTATGGTGGCTTCCGAAAAAAGAAAACAAAGTCTCAGTATGATCCACAGGGAGACTCCAGAACTGTATCCCCAATTACATGAGGGGACAGCTCTGTATCAGCCACAGAAGCAAAAAATTTCCCCATCCCTCATTCTGCCTGATTTTCATCCATTTTCCAACCTCACTGGTTTTTTCCCTGCAGTAATTCCAAGTATACTTTGGTTTGTAAAACTGTGTGTTACTCTGATCTTTGTTTCAGAGGACTTTGGGAAATAAAATGACTATTCAGGAGTAAAAGTGACCAGTGTGGTCTCTTGGATGGACAATCCCAGGGAAACAAACCAGCCAGTGCTAACCTGGCTCTCAAGATTTCACTCTAAGAGAAAGCCAGAAATGCCAAAAAGGGCAATTTATGTTCTCGGTTTCTTTCTGAAAACCATGTCTGGCCAGTTTTTTGACACAAGCAACCACTACAGAACCACAGAATGGTTTGGGCAGGGGTCACTGGGGCTAACATTCCCTGGAAGCACTCACATGGCAGAAGATCATGGCCTGGGCAATGGTGATCGCACCGTAGATATTGCAGAGAGCTCTGAACTTCTCATCTCTGTTGTTGCACAGGACATAATACTGCTTGATGGTATCCAGGGTCTCCTCCTCACGCTTCAGTTTGATAATGTTTGGGTCAGGAACAACTTTTTGAGCAAACTTCCACACAGAATCCTCAAAGGTGGCTGAAAACAGCAGCATCTGGCAGTCCCTAGGGAGCATTCTGCAAGAGAGAGGGAAATGGGCAGAGTTCCCACATACCACCATCGTCTCCTGATATCCTGATGGGATTAATGCTGCAGGGAAAGCAGAACCATAACCTTGGAACCAGGTATTTTAGAGGCTGGAAAGACTAACACTAATCTTACCCACCCCTGATCACTCCCTCACAGACCAGAAGCACTCAGACTTGCCTTCTAAAGAGGAATAAGCCCTGCTCCAGGGACAATCTTTTTATTCTATAAGGAAATGGAACTGCTTGTCATCCCCTGGCATTATGCCTCTAATAACCATATGAATTAGTGCTAAATCTATAATTTTAATCTTTTTGCATCATCAGTGAAGACACCAGTCAAGACTCCAGCCCTGCTGTCCCTATGGTCCAAGTCCCTACCTCTGAATGCGGATGCTCTGGTCCTGGTGGCCCTGGGTCGCGATCATCACATCGGCCTCATCCAAGACAAACACTTTGATCTTCTTGGGATCTATGAATTTCAGTTTGGAACACCAGTCCAGCACGGTGCCGGGTGTGCCGATTACAATCTGCTCCGAGATCTTCTGCCCTCTCTCCACTGCCAAGATACAAAGGAAGGCTGTTGTAGGATGGCTGTGCACATAGGGAAATGCTCTGCCCCTCTCTGATCCAGCCTATTTCATCTCCTGGTGCACCTAAGAAACATCATTTTCTCATTCCTTCCCCCTACTCACATTTGTTGCCTCGGACAGCATATGCAAGTTTCAGCTCCGGATAAAAGTTTCCCATTTGTTCAATCACTTTTCCTGTTTGAAGTGCCAGCTCGTATGTTGGGGAAAGGCACAAACACTGCAGGGACAGGATAACAAGTTTGAGATCATCAACATCCAGGGCAACACTGCCACATTTGCTTTTTAAAATCTTTGCTGAAGTTCTTCTCAGGAAAACATGCAAGTAGCTGAACAGTTTTTCAACTACCCCATAAGGAAACTGGGTTAAAAAAGTCCTTTTCCAGGCTCTGTTGTCAGATATTTTCTTTCCATCCCAAATCCAATTTCCCAACTCCCTTGAGCCTGCAATACTTCTCTGATTTAATTCTTCCCAGAATGATTTAACTCCTCAGAGACCAATGGCATCCTGTGTGATGCACGGGAAGGACTGAAAGGAATAAGTTTTGAGCAAAATCCACGCCTTTTGCACTAAAGGCATTTTAACAGATCCCCAAATGTCCATCCCCGTTAAGCAGTTTACAGAAGAAACAACATAATGGCTCCATCATGCCATGAATTTACATTCCAGGCTCTTCACTAGATGGCACTGCACCACCACCGAACGGCCCATCCACAGAATATCCATCATGGAACAGCCACATCCTAGAAACTTCACCTGGGGATACTTGTTTCCGGGTTCAACACGGCTAAGCATGGCCAGGACAAAGGCAGCTGTCTTGCCAGTACCGGACTGCGATTGTGCGATCAGGTTCTGAGGGCTGCAGGGCACAGCAGACACAGGCTCAAAGGGTGAACCCCATAAACAACACACTCCCAGGGTTGGGTGAGACAGAAAACACGGTGTGTGGCATTTTGGTACCTGCTAGCTTTCCCCTTGCTCTGGACTGGCAGCTAATTTGACCAGCTACGCTCCATGGGGTAGAAATTACTTCCTGCCCAACTGTCTCTGTCAACATCTCTTGATTATGGAGATTTGCAATGAGAACTGTGATTATCTGTCAGTACTTTCCCATTTCATGTCTCCCCCAATGTCTCAGTACCTTACACATTCCAGCTCAGGGCTGTAGAAAGGAAAACCAGCCACGCAGGCAGTGCAGCACCTCAGCTATTCCCCACCCACCCAGGATTTCTGAGCTATTTCACATTATTTCTCCCCAAACTGATGAAGAAAATGGGATTGACCACAGCCAAACACCACAGCACTGAGTGTTTGGTACCGGCCCTAGGAAAATGACAAATCCAAGGCTGGTGTCACATAGTTCATGACCACAGAAACACTCTGGCATGGGAACCCTTAGTCCATACCCTGACAGCTTCCCCATCACCGCCTCCCATCCAAAGTCCAGGAAAAGCACGCTAAGCCTTTCAAATCCTTCCATACTAGAAGACAGTGGGAAGAATGTGCACGTACGGTTCAGCAAGCATCATGGGCAGGGCATTCTCTTGGATCTTAGATGGTCTGTTGAAGCCCATGGCATAGACTCCTTGCAGGAGCTGTGGTTTCCTGAAAATAGGAATTTTTATATCATGACCTTTTAAAGTACATTTGGTTTTCATTTGCGTTCAAAAAGGTGAGAAAAAAACCTGACAAGATGACCTAGGGCTGTCCCTGCTGCAGTCCCACTAGTGAAGCAACTATGATCAGCATCTGGAAGTTACAAGTGACCACAGGAAGTCTGGAAAGGAAGCTTTGCAAGAACCCCTGGATTTACCACTCAGCCTGCCTGTCCCGGCTCCAGGGCAAACCCTGTGTCTAAGGCCAGAACTGCTTGTTCCAAAGCAGCTTTTCAGACTATCCAGGAATCCCAGAGCAGGAGCATTAATCCTGTCCTTCAGGCCAATCCCATTTCCTCAGCCATGCCTAATCTTGGTGCCAAAATTATCACTCCTTGACGCCTCAAACACAGGACAAAGTGACCTCAGTACGTGAGGAACTGGATGAAGAGAAACATCGTGAGATCATTGCAAGGACTTTAGGTCACGCGGATTCTGTAATACAACTGACGTTGGAACATCAGAGTGATGCTGGCTGAGGGAAATGACTGATAATTAGTTTGCTGTGACTACACCTTGTGATCCATGGGTACAACTCAGCCCTCACACCCAAAATTGTGCAGTGACACTGCTGGTCAACAAATTCTCACCTATTGCTTTTTCTCAAGGGACCTTTCTACTCTCATCAGACACTTGTGTGGACAAGGAGATCCCTGAACAACCTCAATCCAGGTTATGGTGCTGGGAAGTCTCAGCTGATGATCCCCAAGTGCTTCCTGGATGCTGCCAGTGCTCTCCTTTCAAAGCAGGTTACAGGTTTCCTGCGCACATTTCCCACTGCAATAACTTCCTACTCAGCACAACATGCTTTTGCAAAAATGCTGTATTACTTTCCACTGATGGCTGGAACAAAAGCTCTTTGAAAATGTAACCTTGAGCTGCTCCAAGCAAGGACAGACAAAGCCCAATTCCGCACCAGTTGCCAAGGATACACCGAGTCATAACAAAATGAAGACTCAATTAGTCTGGCTGCTCCTGTCATTAACTCCCTGGGATTGTTTGCCTTTTGAAATACAGGAATTAGTCTAACAGGCACTGCAGGATGTCAGCCTTTTTTTTTTGTCCACATTCAACCACTAACATTAACAAAGCAAAACAGCATCCTGACATTTCACTGGGAGAAGGCTCCTCAGTTCCCATTTCCCTGTGGAACTTGTAGAGCAACAAACCTGAGATCAGAGTAACCACAACAATCTAATGGGACAGACTCTTTAGCACATTATTTTATATACATGCCTTAAATACAGATATCAGTTGAAAGCTGCACTGGTAAAGGTTGTCAATGGGAAGCGTCAGAAAATACTTATGTTAGTGGTCTCTCCAGTACATAAAGCCAGTATTGCTGGGAGAGAAAAGCTTTTCTCTTTGTGCTATTCACTGCTTGTTTCAGCTGGACACCTTCACAAGGCCCCCAAATAAAACAACTCTTCTTGCATTTAAATACAAATTATACGCTCATTTATTAATGACAAATTGGCAGTAACCTGAAACGCAGATCCATGCACATTTAAGTGGTATCTCCTGTGCAACCAGGGAATTTTTCAGGACACAATGAGAGGTTCCAACTACCTGATGGGCTCCAAACTCACATCTGCTGTCAGTCTCACAAAACTGAGTCATAGCTGCTCTCCCTAAGTTTGAGGCTTCCTAAAATTGACTGAAAAATACAGCCAGAAGGGAGCCTGTTTAATATTTCTGGTCCCAGGACTCCACAGCTCCATGCGGAGAAGGCTCTGGCTCATCCCAGCAGGCACTTACAGGCGCAGCTCCTCGAAAGACTTGACGGAGTAAAGGGGTGATGTGGGGTCCCTCTGCAGCACCTCCACCTGATTCGTGGTGTCAACCAGGTTACTGCGGATCAGCTTGTTCAGCAAGGACTGGGCAGCTCTGTCCTCTGGGAAAGGAGGTGGAAAACATAGATCCATCAGTCCCAGCCTGTTCCAGGTGTTGCTCTCACTGAAATGCCGAGCCAGTTAAAAGGGACAAAATTCTTCATTAGAGAGTAATGGCTTAAAGAGCTCTAGCTTCCTGGATCATGACATTCCAGGGATTCACATTTAATGTTCTGAATGAGACATCAAGAGATCCCAGGGATTCGCATTTAATATCCAGGAAGATGAATCAAGCGAGCACTGTTTTAAGGAGGACTTTAACAGATCCAGAACTCTGCTTATCTAAGACATTTTAGCTTAGTTTCTATCTGGGACAGGGTAAAGGGCCCCTTCAAGCCTCACTCTGACACATGGGCAGACACCTTTTAGGGCTTTATTTTTATTTCTAAGGGAAGTTTGAGGATAAATGGTACTTTAAAAGACTCCAGGATTGAAACACTGCAAAGGCTGAGGATAAGTGAGACCGAAATGAGGTTAAACTGCTGCACTTTGGGGTTTTGCTACTAAATCTGTTTCCTAAAACCACATTCTGAGACTCCAAGCCATTACCCACCTCGGAACAGCCATGGCATAAAAGCAACATGTTGGTTGCTACAGCAATCCCAGCTCCAGGTCATCCAACTGCTCCTGTATCCAGTCCTGCCTTGAGGATACTGCTACACCCTTATTTCTCTCCACTCTAATCCAGGAGTCTCCCAAGTTATTACAGAACACAATGGCTTTAAAAGTATTATGGAGGAAGGACATGTCTTACAATTAAGTCCTGGGGAGCAGGATACAAGATCAGCTGTCCTGGGACATAAGGCAGACTTACTTTAAGTATATATTAAATTAATATAACTATAATTGATAATTATATTAATTTCTTTGACAAAGCATTTTTCAAGGAGGCACTTACCCTTCTCCTCATCCTCTGTCTTTTCCACGTTGTCATCAGCCTTGACAACGGCACCTAAATTAAAACAGTTTTGGGGGGCACACATGAGGTCAGGCCTCAGAGACAGCCCACACCCATGGAGCTTGGGAATATTGTGGGAAAAGCTACAAAACAGCTAATTTTCCTGATGACAACTGCCCTGCTCCATTGCTGTGCAGAGAAAACCCAAGTTCCAGCTCAAAGTGGAGTTTATCAACCACACCAACAGATTCTGCTCACAGAGCTCCCTGAAGACAGCAAAATATTTAGTCTTTGCTGCTGTCTAATCTCAGCTTTGTCTTTCCCTCTTCTGGAATTTCATTATTTATCAGGAATTTACTTTGGCAGCAGCGCTTGGAACCCCACGGGAAAATATTCCACCCATTCCAAGCCTACTTGAGCAGTTGGAACTCACCATTGGCATCTGGTTTGGTTTTTTCATCCTTCAGGTGTAAAGTGCTCAGCTAGAAATGAGGAAAAACACAAAATCAGAGAAATTCAAAGGCTTCCTACATTCTAATTCCAGCAGGGAAAACCTGAGCTTTGGATTTATTAAGTATTGCACAAGCCCCAGCCCAAACCCTGCTCGATGGGAAGGGATGAAAGTATGAGATTAACTTGATTTCAAGAGTTTTAAGGCAAATACAACTATTTCTAAGCAAGAGGTTTAACAGAAATACAAGTTTTTCTAATCTGTAATGACAATACAAAGAAGGAGCTGTTTTCTCTCCAGGAATCTTCAGTCTCCACCAATAGCTCTGCTGATGGAAAATGGGAGAAAAAAAATCAACATCCCAAGAGGGAGACAGGATTCAAGCACACTCCCGGGTGGCACAAGGTCTGCCAGGATGAGTTTGTTTCACCATTTGTGATATGCCAGGGAGAGCAGCCTCGAGGGTGCTCCCCACATCCAGGGGCTCAGTGAACGCTCTCCATGCCCAATGCAGCACTTGGAGGCTCAGAAAAACACCATTTTCTAGGAACAAAATTAGATCTTGTAATAAAAAAAAAGGAGACAAAAAGGGATTTTTTTTGGAAGCTGGAAGACAAGAGCTGAGGCTGGGTGGGTGCCTGAAACGGTGCTGTGTCTGGATGGAGGGTGAGGGGGAAAACAGAAAACACAATATGTTTAGAACGACTGTAGATCCTAAGAAAATGAGAGAAAAAGGGACTTTTTTTTTGGATGCTGGAAGACACAACTGAGGCTCGGTGGGTGCCTGAATCGGTGCTGTGTAAGGATAGAGGGGGAGGGGGAGGGCAGGGACGCCTCTGCCCTTTGGATACGCGAAAAACAGATGAAGGAAAACAAATTTTAAAAAAATAATAAATAAAAAATAAAAAGGGGGATTTTTTTTTTTTTTTTGCTTCTAAAGGAAGAGCCCAAGCCCAGGGACATCCCCGTGACGGCATGGGGTCCTCCCTGCCCCCGCGGCAGAAAATGGGGCGAAAAAAGGGTTTTCTGCGATCGCTGTTTTCTTGTGAGAAGGCGGCCACGCGGCCCCGGGAACCCCGCGCCGCTGATCTGGGCCTGATCATCCCGAGTCCCCGCAGCCCTCGGCGGGCACTCACCGACTCTGCCGCCGCCTCCTGCTCGTCCACGGCCAGGGCCCATGAGTCGGTGGCCATGGCCGGCCCGGGGTGGCCGCTCAGCCGCGATGGCGCCGGGCGGGAGCGGCGCTTGCGCGCGCGCGCGGCACCGCCCGCGCCAGGGCAACCGCGGCCGCGCACCCGCGTTCCGGGGGCAGCGCGTTCCGGGGGCGGCGGGGGCAATGGGCTTGAAGGGTCTGGGCAGTGTGAGGTGGGGGCAGGGGGCACTGTGTAGTGTGAGGATGGGGCTGTGATCCCGGTATGATCTAGTGCTGGGGCTTGGGCCCTTGTATGGTCTAGGGCTGGGAGGTCAGGCTGTGCCATGCTACCTTGTGGGGGGGCTGTGACCCCTGTATGGTGGGAGGCTGGGGTCAGACCCTCTGTGTGATGTGGGGCTGGGGTCAGGCTCTGCTGTCTGGTGTGGGCTCTTTCCCTATGTGTCTTGGAAAGGTCTGAGGGTCAGACTGTGCCTTGCACGATGTGGGGCTCAGTCCCCCATGTGGTGTGGGGGGTTTGGGGTCAGACTCTGCCATGCTGTCTGGTGTAGGCTCTGCCCCCCTCTTTGGTGTGGGGCTGGGGCTTCTGTTTCCCATGGAATGGAGTCCCTTTGAGAGCTGAGGCTGGGGGAAATCACACAGATGCTGTGACATTTGAGAGGGAACAGCAGCTCTGTCTCTCTGGAACAGAGGTGTAGATGAAAATGGGGTTGTAAGATGAGTCACAGAGGTGTAGAAGTGGCAGGAGCTGGATGAGTCACTTCTGTCCTGTCTCTTACTGTAGGGCAGGATCTGGCTTAGACCCAGTATCAAACCTGTTCTTTAAAGCTCCTGGAATAAAGGGGAGTAAAAGGGAAAGTAGAAAGGAAAAAAGTGTGGGAAGAGCCTGTGGGATTTCCTCACTGGGCTGCTCTTCCCTTCCTTGAACCTTGTTTGAAGGAGCAGCCTTTGATGAGGGTCTGAATTTGTGTTTTTGTTACATGCAGCAGGGCCAGTAAAATGGCCAAGCCCACAGGCACCAGCTAGAAGTTCCCAAGCTGAGGGTTATTTCCTTGTCTCAATATTCCCTCTCTTTTTTACTGGAGACATGGAGCCACTTCGTTTGTTCCCACAGCCTGAAACTTTCATCTGAACTGTTATTTCCTTTTGTGCTGAGAAATCTTGTCCCAAGCAGGGCCAGACGCTTCACTATTGCTCTTTACACACCTGTCTGTGGTTTGTTTTTACCTTAAAAGTAAACCCCATAATTATCAAATATTGTCATCCAATGCTTTCCCATCTAATTAAGTTTCCTGCTCAGAGGTGAGAGCCCCTCCCAGCCCCACAGGTGAACTTTGGGGTTTTGCAGCTTTATTTGTGGAGGTGATGTCATGGCTTATTTTTTTCCATGGCAACACATCGCAGGAGGATGCTGAACACAGGAGCTGAACACGAGGAGATTTTCAATGGGAACAGGGCAGGCAGCCAAGACCAAATCTGAGGCATTAATTAGGGTAAAAATAAAGGTGAATGTGGGAAGTCCCAGGGGCTGATGGGCTTGTGCTTCCCAATTTAATGTTTCCTTGCAGACACACCTCCCATAAACAGATTTACTTGGGATTAGCCCCATTTTGGAGATAGGAAAACTGAGGCACTGGGAAGAGAACAACTGCCTGTGGTTTGGCAGTATTGGCTGGGGGCAGATCCCTCCTCTTCCTCCTTTCTGATCCTTAACCTTGGCTGCAATAATTCCTTGGGGTTTTCAGGGCTCTGGAGACTGTCAGTGAGGTGTGATTGTAGCGGGTGTTTTTCTGTTCTGTACATGAGGAAGGACTTTTCTCCTCAGCCTCTGGACCAGAGATGGGTTTCTGGAAGTGTGGGTTTCCTGTGGGTTCCTGGTTTTTACTCTGGGACAGGGGTGGGTTTCTGAAGGTGTGGATTTCCTGTGGGTTCCTGGTTCCTCAGCCACTATGCAGGGTCCTTCATTTTGCTGGAGACTCTGCTGTCATATAATAATATATTTATTCATTGAAACATTAAATAAATATTCAGATTAATTTAAATAAATGCTTAATTCCCCTCACCAGCAGACTTTGGCTGTGCTGGAACTAGAGATCCCAGGTTGGAGTCTCCTTGTCCACACACAAACCTGTTGTGAGGAGGAAGAGAAGGAGAAGGAGGAGGCAGTCCCTCCCCAGCCCCATGTTTTATTATCATCATCTACCAACAGGGTTGTATTTTATTTATCATTTAAATATACTATTACTTATTTTTAGAGCATTCTAGGCTAAGAAAAATGACATTTATACAGAGCAGCACATCAGCTCCTTGCCGTCCACCCAGCAGGCAATTTCGTTTAATATGAAGGTTTTTTTCTGTACTCTCCAGTTTTAATCCTGTCTGAAGCTTGTGACACGACAGCACAGCACTTGCACAGTCGTCTGAGATGGGAGTAAGACTGAGCTGGATAATGAGCCTGGAAAGCCTGTCCCATAATTCACCCAGACTGGACCCAGAAATACTCCTCTGTGGTGCCTCAGTGGTCAGAGATGCTGCTGTTACCTATCCCCAGGGGCTGTCACTTGCTTTCAGGAGCCTAGCACCAAAATTGCAAGTCCACCTCTCAAAATTTAATGCGGTTGAAGATTCCTTCCAGACAAAAGGGGCCAGAACAGAAAGGTCTTGCTGCCTGTGGTGTGCCCTGGCAGGCCCATCATCTGCAGCCGAGAGCCCGAGGCTACAAGCTTTCTTTCCTGGGGGAAAGGGCTGTTGTTCATTCACTTGCAGGAGCCCAGCGCCGAAATTGTGAGTCCACCTCTGCAAGGGAAGATTATGAGCAGGTACCCCAAAAATACCAGGCAGTGGAAGGATTTAGGAGAATTTACTTCCAACAGCTGAGAACACTTACAATTTTGGCACAGAACTGCACCGGGCCTAGGAAAAACACACTCCCTGTTCTTCTTAGGGCTTTTATCATCCCTAGGCCACCTGGGGGTGGGGCCTTCAAGCAGGTCCACAGGAACTTATTTTTTCTCATATCAGGGAGAACACCTCTGGAATGCATGCAGAAAAACTGTCTTTGGGAAATATGCCTTTTTCCAGGCAGGAAAGCTTTGCTAAGCAAGAAAAACTCTGCAATAAATCTTCCAGAAAGTTTTTCTACACTTACACCAAGGCTACAAGCTTTCTTTCCTGGGGGAGAGGGCTGTCTTTGGCTTTTAGGAGCCCAATGCCGAAATTGCAATTCCACCTGCCAAAATTACATATAGCAGTGGACACTCCATAGGCAGCAAGACCTTTCTGTCCTGGCACCTTTAGTCGGGGATGAATCATCATCCGTATTCAATTTTGGGAGGTGGACTTGCAATTTTGGTGCTGGGCTCCTGCAAGCAAACAAAGGACAGTCCTATCCCCCAGGAAAGAAAGCCTGTAGCCTCA
Source organism: Neopelma chrysocephalum (assembly GCF_003984885.1). Taxonomy (NCBI): domain Eukaryota; kingdom Metazoa; phylum Chordata; class Aves; order Passeriformes; family Pipridae; genus Neopelma; species Neopelma chrysocephalum. The sequence continues at coordinate 7,842 of NW_020897752.1, read as the reverse complement.
GGGTCTCAGGTGCAGATGATGGGCCTCCCAAGACACTACAGGGGCACTGTAGGCACTCCACGGTCCTGGCCCCTTTTGTCTGGGAGGAATTTTTTCCATATTCACTTTTCAGAGGCCAACTGGAATTTCAGAACTGGGGTCCTGCAAGCAAAGAACAGCAGCCCTTTCCTCCAGGAAAGAAAGCCCATAGCCTCAGGCTCTCAGGTGCAGATGATGGGCCTGCCAGGCACTCTGTGGGCAGCAAGACTTTTCTAATCTGCCCCCTTTTTTCTGAGAGGAATCATCATCTGTATTCAGTTTTGGGAAGCGGACTGGCAATTTTGGTGCTGGGCTTCTGCAAGTAAACAACAGCCCTTTCCCCCAGCAAAGAAAGCCTGTAGCCTCAGTCTGTAAGGTACAGATGATTAGCCTCCCAGGGCCCTATGGGGCCAGCAAGACCTTTTCTGTCCTGGCCCCTTTTGTGTGGGAGGAATCTTCGTCTCTATTCAATTTTGGGAGGCAGACTGGCAATTTTGGCCCTGGTCTCCTGCCAACGAATGACAGCTCTTTCCTCTGGGATAGAAAGCCTGTAGCCTCAGACTCTCAGGTGCACTTGATGGGCCTCCCAGGACACTCTATGGGCAGCAAGACCTCTCTGTGCTGGCACTTTTGCCTGGAAGCAATCCTTGGTCTTACTCAGTTTTTTGCTGAAATTTCGGTGGTGGTCTCCCAGAAGAGAATGCCAGTTCTTTCCCATAAGAAGGAAAGCATGTACCCCCGAGTTTGAGAGCTAGATGATGGGCTGCACATGGCAGATAATAACCAGCAAGACCTTTCTGTACTGGCATCTCTTCTGTGGAAGCAACCCTTGAATGTATACAATTTTGGAGGTGAAATCAAAATTACAAATGGTGGTCTCCTGAATGAGAAGGACAGTTCTTTCCCATAGGAAGAAAAGTACATAGCTGCAGTGTTTCAGTGGCAGATGATAGACTGCCAATGGCAGGAGATAAGGAGCAAGACCTTTCTGTCCTGGCCTCTTTTGTCTGGGAGCAATCCTTGGACGTATTCAATTTTGGAGGTGGAATCCACATTATGGGGGTAGTGTCCCGGAAAAGATTGACAGTTCTGTCTCATGGAAAGGAAAGCACACAACCCCGGTGACTCAGGATCAGATGATAGGCTGCCCAGGAAAGGTATTAATCGGCCAGACCTTTCTGTCCTGTCATCTTTTGTCTGGGAGTAATCCCTTGACATATGCAAGTTTAGAGGTTGAATTCAAATTTAGTCACTGATCTCCTAAAGGTGAATGACCATGCTTTCCCAAAGGAAGGAAAGTACATAGCCCCAGTGATTCAGCTTTGGATGATAAGCTGTGTATGGCAAGTATTAACTAACAGGACCCTTCTGTCCTGGTAACTTTCTTCTCAGAATAGTCCCTTCACAGAATCAGTTTTGGAGGTGGAATCCAAATTACGGTGGTGGTCTGCCAGAAGAAAATGGCACTACTTTCCCATAAGAAGGAATGCACTTAGCTCTGGAGTTTCAGGACCACATGATAGGATGCCTATGGCAGGTACTAACCAGCAAGACCTTTCTATCCATGCACTTTTTGTCCATGAGGAATCCTTGGACGTATTCAAGTTCAGAGGTGGAATCCTAGTTACGGTGATGGTCTCTCTTGAAAATGAATGATGGTTCTTTCCCATAGGAAGGCAAGCACATAGCCAAGATTTTCAATGGTGGTTTATAGGCTGTCCATGGCAGGTATTAACCTGCAAATCTTTCTGTCCTGCAACCTTTTGCCTAGGAACAGTTCTTGGAAGTATTTAATTTTGGAGATGAAATCAAAATTTTGGTAGTGGTCTCTTGAAAGGTAATGACAGTTCTTTCCCATAGGAAGGAAAGGAATATTCTCCTTTGTTTCATGGCTAGATAATAGGCTGCCCATGGCATGTTAAAAACCAGCAATACCTTCCTGTCCTGGCACCTTTCTTCTGGGAGCAATCCTTGGACGCATTCAATTTTGAAGGCGGAATGAAAATGTGTTGGCTGTGTTGGCTCTGTGTTGGCTCCTGAAAGGGAATGACAGTTCTTTCCCATGGGAAGGAAGGTGCTTTGTCCAGTAACAGTGTTCTGGGAGCTTTGTATGGGATCAATCCCTGGATGTGTTCCTGTTTGTGGTGGTGGTCACATTTTGTTTGTGATGAGGGGTCACAGTTCCTATCTGTGGCACAGAAACCAATTTTGGGTCCTCACATTGAGTAGTCTTGATGTATTTAATTGCTTTTCCTAGTATACAGTGCTATTGGTTAGAGCTGTTGAACCACTACAGTGGGAATGTAAAAGCCAAGCTAACGAGCTTTTTCTCCTGGTCCTTTTGGTGTCTGAGCATTTAGTGATGGGGTTCAGTTTTGGATCCTGACTCTGTGAGACTGAAGGATTATGATGGAATGTAGAGCTGTGAAGGAAAGTGCAGATATCAGGGTGTGTGGTGCTCCTTAGTGGGTGCACTTGAAGATGCAGCCACCAACAGTTTGCTCACCTGACACTTTTGTGAGCTAAATTTTTGCTAGATGCTTTCAATTTTGTAGCTGGACTCTGCAAGAGGGAAAAAAATTGATTAGTACACAGAATTGGGAAGGAGTTCATGTCGCCATTTGAGTGCGGTGCAAGTAAGAGTTTGCACATGAAAAGGAAAGGTCAGTAAAAACTTTCTGTCCTGACACGTCCTTTGAGACTGGTGACTAAACTTTTGTACCTTTGGAAATGCACTTTGTGTTGCTGTTTTATGAGTACACACCGCCATCTAGTGGAACCATGACATTGAGGAACGTCCACGAGATAGTGGTGGGTACTTGAAAAAGACGTAAAGGTATCACGGTTCTGCTCCATACCACCTACAATGAAGATTCAAAGTGGAAAATGTCAAAGAAAACGCTGCTCTCAAAGAAAATGTGCCAGCACAGAAAGATTTCACCAAACTTCCCTTCCGTTTGCAAACGTGTATTTACACAACAATCAAGTGGCAGTTCCTTTTCTTTGCAGCCTGAAAACTACACACACAATCCTGGTGTACTGCTCCTATCTCTGATAGATGTATCATCATGTACTTTTCAGTCTGGCAGAGTCTGAAATGTCCATCTGCTTCTTGCACCAAAAAACGTGTCAGGACAGAAGCAGTCCAACAAATTCCTTTTATCGAAATATGCCACTGCAATGCACTTTCCTTCTCAGCTCTACAGACAATCTCGTTCTGTCCCTCTAACAGTCTGAATATAAACCGAAATCTTTTGAGCTGCATTTCGTACAGATAATTGTGCCAGGGCAAAAAGCTTGCTCGGACCTTGATCCTTAGGTTTGGAAATTTGTATTCACTCCACAGTCAAGTGGCACTCCTTTCTCCTTGCAGCCTATCAGCTGCAGATACACCAAGGAGCTTGGCACTTTCTTACTCAACTGTACATGCCAGCACTTTCAGTCTCACACAGTCTGATACACTTCTTGCTCAAAGCCAACACAGTTGCTGAATCTCCCTTAGCCCACAAACTGCACATGAGAGACGGAGGGTAAGGGCTTTCTTTCCTGGGTAGAAGGGCTGTCGTTCACTTGCAGGAGCCCTGCGCTGAATTTGGCAGCCTGAATCCAAAAATTCAATATGGATAAAGATTCCTCACAGACAAAAGATGCCAGGACAGAAAGCTCTAGCTGTCCATGGAGTGCCAAGAGTGGTGCACCAACTGCACATGAGAGACGGAGGGTCAGGGCTTTCTTTCCTGGGTGGAACAGCAGTCGTTCACTTTCAGGATCCCTGCGCTACATTTGGCAATCCGACTCCCAAAATTCCCAAGATTACTCCCAGACCAAAGGTGCCAGGACAGAAAGCTCTTGCTGCTCAAGGAGTGCCAAGAGTGGCCCAGACATTGCACATGAGAGACAGAGGGTAAGGGCTTTCTTTCCTGGGTGGAACAGCAGCCATTCGCTTTTTGGAGCCCTGCGCTGAAATTGGCAGGGCTCCCAAAATTGAATACGGATAGAGATTCCTCCCAGACCACAGGTGCCAGGACAGAAAGCTCTTGCTGTCCATAGGGTGCCAAGGGTGACTCACAAACTGCACTTGAGAGAGGGAGGGTCAGGGCTGTCTTTCCTGGGTGGAAGGGCTGTCATTCGCTTGCAGGAGCGCTGTGCGACACACTCGCACACACTCGGACTCACTCAGACACGCTCAAGACACACTAAGACACACTCAGACACACTCAGACACACTCAGACACACTCGGACACACTCGGACTCACTCAGACACGCTCAAGACACACTAAGACACACTCAGACACACTCAGACACACTCGGACACACTCGGACACACTCGGACTCACTCAGACACGCTCAAGACACACTAAGACACACTCAGACACACTCGCACACACTCGGACTCACTCAGAAACACTCAAGACACACCCAGACACACTCAGACACACTTAGATACACTCACACATGCTCAGACACACTCAGACACTCTTGCATACACTCAGACACACTCACACATGCTCAGACACCCTCAGACACCCTCAGACACCCTCAGACACACTCAGACACACTTGCAGACACTCAGAGAGGCTCAGACACGCACACACTCATAAACACTAGCACACAATCAGACACACTCACAAACTCTCACACAAACTCAGACACAGACAGTCTCAGAAACACTCAGACACACTCATAAGCACTCGCATACACTCAGACACACTTGCACACACTCATAAGCACTGGCACGCACTCAGACACACTCAGATACGCTCACACACTCTCAGACACACTCAGACAGTCTCGCATACCCTCAAACACACACGTTAAGACACACTCAGACACACTCGCACACACTCAGACACACTCAGAGACTCTCAGACACACTCGCAAACACCCAGACGCACTCAGACATCCTCTGACAAACTCAGACACTGTCACACACACACAGACGCACTCAGACACGCTCGGACTCACTCAGAAACACTCAAAACACACTCAGACAAACTCGCACATACACAGTCACTCTCAGAAACACTCAGACACACTCAGACACCCTCACACACACACAGACACACTCAGACAAAGTCGCACACACCCAGACATACTCAGACACGCTCTGAGACACTCAGACACTCACACACACACAGACACACTCAGACACACTCGCACACACTCAGACACCCTCACACACACCCAGACACACTCAGACACTCTCACAGAGACACAGACACACTCAAAAACTCTCAGACACACTCAAACACACTCACACACACTCAGACATACTCAGACACACTCACACACACTCAGACACATTCAGACAACCTCGCACACACTCGGACTCACTCCGACACACTCAAGACACACTCAGACACGCCCTCACACACACACACAGACACAATCAGATGCACTCAGACACACATCAGATGCGAGTGTGTCGGACTCACTCAGACACACTCAGACACTCTCACACACATACAGACACTCTCAG
>NW_020897752.1:0-2244 GCF_003984885.1 Neopelma chrysocephalum | reverse complement strand
CACTCAGACAAGCTCATACACACTTGCACACACCCATACACACTCGGACAGACTCAGACAGACTGGCAAACACTCAGACACTCGCACACACTCAGACTCACTCAGACACACTCAAGACACACTCAGACACACTCTCTCACACACACAGACACACTCAGACGCACTCAGAGACAGACACACTCAGATACACTAACACACTCAGACACTCTCAGACACTCTCGCACACACTCATACACACTTGGAAACACTCAGACACACTCACACAGGCTCAGACACACTCAGATACACTCACAGACACTCAGACACTCTCGCACACGCTCAGACACACTCAGATACACCCACAGACACTCAGACACTCTCGCACACACTCAGACATTCTCGCACACACTCAGACACTCTTCAACACTGTCGCGCACACTCAGACTCACTCAGAGACACTCGCATACAGTCAGACACACTTGAACACACTCAGACACACTCGCAGACACTTGGACTCAGTCACACTCACACACGCTCAGACACACTCTGACACACCCAGACGCACTCGTGCACACTCAGACACACGCACACTCAGACACACTCAGAAACTCTCGCACACACTGAGACACTCACACAAGTTCAGACACACTCAGACACACTCAGACACACTTGCACACACACAGACACGCTCAGACACTTGCAAACAATCATAAACACTGACACACTCAGACACACACACAGGCTCAGAAAAACTCAGACACTTTCAGACACACACACTCACGCACACTCAGACAAACTCAAGAAAGCTCATACACACAGACACGCTCACACACACAAAGACACACTCAGACACTCAGACACTCACACACAAAAACACTCAGACACTCTAGCACAAACTCAAAAACACTCGCGCACACTCAGACACACTAAGATACACTCACATGCTCAGACACGCTCAGGCAGTCACACACACTCAGACACACACACGTTCAGACACACTCAGACACACTCGCACACACTCGCACACACTCGGAGTCACTCAAACACACTTAAGACACACTCAGACACACTTGCACACACCCAGACACACTCAGACACACTCTGAGAAACTCAGACACTGTCACACACACCCAGACACACTTAGACACACTTGCACACACTCAGACGCACTCAGGCAAACTCGCACACACCCAAACGCACTCAGACACACTCTGACAAACTCAGACACTGTCACACACACACAGTCACACCCAGACACACTCAGACACACTCGCACACGCTCGGACTCACTCAGAAACACTCAAGACACACTCGCACACACTCAGACACACTCGCACACACTCGGACACACTTGCACACACTCAGACATCCTCACACACACTCAGACACGCTCAAGACACACTAAGACACACTCAGACACACTCAGAGACTCTTGCGTGCACTCAGAACTCACACACGTTCAGACACACTCAGACACACTTGCACACACTCAGACAAAATCAGACACTCTCAGACACAGACAAATTCACTCACAAACATTTATACACACTTGCACACACTCAGACACTCTCAGACACTGTCACACACACCCAGACACACTCGCACACACTCTGAAAAACTCAGACATATTCAGACACAGTCAGAAATACTTGCATACACTCGGACTCACTCAGACACACTCAGAAACACACGCACGCAGACGCACTCAGACACACTCATTCTCAGACACACTCGCACACACTCAGAGATGCTCAGACACACTTCCACACACTCATAAACTCTCGCACACACTGAGACACACTCAGACACTCTCAGACACACTCAGACAAACTCAGACACTCTCAGACATTTATACACTCTTGCACACACTCAGACACACTCAGACACACTCGCACACACTCAGACACACTTGGACACACTCATTTACTCTTGCACACACTCATAAACACTCAGACACACTCAGACACACTTGCACACACTCACACGCTCAGACACACCCAGACACACTCAGACACTCCCACACACCCTCAGACACTCTGTGCTGGTTTAAAAGTTAACCAGCAGGAAAAATGAACTCAATTCAAAAGAGAGATTTATAAGTCAGAATAACAATTTATTAAAATAATACAATATGTACAATTATACAGACAGACAATTGGTTTTAACCCGCAAAACCCAAATGTATAACCCAACACCCTGGGGTATGAACAAAAGTGGTGTTCCTTGGCCCCCCGGAAGGAATCTTCATTTGGATGGGTTTTGGGG
>NW_020897751.1:4139037-4177330 GCF_003984885.1 Neopelma chrysocephalum | reverse complement strand
GGTACTTTCTAACCTGCTCGACTCCAAGTTAATGTTTCCCTGAGGGCGGGAGGAGCCAGAGGGTCCATCCGTCACTTCCGAGCGCCGACCCGGCCCGAGCCTCCCTGCACGGCCCCGGCGCTCTGCACTGGTGTTTTAAATTAAAACAGAGTTCAGCCTCCCTCTGGCACCGCTCGCCACCAGCTCCTGAACGCCCCCACGGGCCCTCCCAGCACAGCGCCCGGCCCGGCGCATCCCACAGTGAGGGAGGCGGGATCCCGCCGGGCTCCGCCGGTGCCGCGGGTTTACCGCGGGCAGCCATTGCGTGCACCCACCCCGGGCAGCCTTGCCCATGCATCCTCCCTGCCAGGGCTGCGCCAGGGCTGCGCCGGGGCCGCGGGGCGCCCTGAGCGAGACACATGCTCCAAGGCCCGACCGGAGGCGATGGCGGCCTGAGGCAGTGGCCGGGCCGCGCGCGCTCCCGTGTGGCGCCAAAGCGCTCGGCGGCGGCCGCGTGCCCGCGGCACAAGCGCACGCGCGCCCCTCAGCGGCATCGGCGGCCAAAGGACTAAGCGGGCACCGCCCCCCCGCCTTCTCCTCCAAACCGCGCACGCGCCACCTGCCTCCCGCCACCAGCATTCCCATCGCGCGTGCGCGGGTGCCGCCCAGGCAGGGGAGAGGCGGCGCGCGGCGCGGCTATCGCGATAGTCGCGCGGCCTGGACGCTCCGCTGCCCGTGGGCGCTGCGCAGGTGCGGGTCCCGCCGGCCGGTCCTGTGAGGGAGTGAGGAGGCGCGTCCTGCCCGGCGCGAGCGGCTGCCGGGGCACATCCAGAGGTGCGGAGGGACTCGCGGTGAGCGGGATGAGGGGGGAGGGGAAGGTGCGCGGGGCCCGCCCGGGGGGCTACGGGGGCCGGAGGGAGGGGATGGGGGTCCCTGCGCTCCTCACGGGGCCGGACCCAGGCCCGGCGCGCGCCGGCGGGGGGGAGGCGGGGCGGTGCAGAGCCTCGTTCCCGATCGCGGCCGCCATTTTGAGCGGCGGAGCCGAGGGCGGCGGCGGCTCCGGAACAGCGGCGGGCGGGGGTCCCGGAGCGGCCGAGGGGGTGCGGGCCGGGCGGCACAGCACAGCTCAGCTCAGCTCCGGCGGGCCGAGAGGTGCGCGGGGCGCGGCGGGCAGCGCGGCCGGAGCGGAGCGGGGCGGGCGGGAGGCGGGCGCGCCGGCGAGGCGCGGTAAATGGCGGCGGGGAGCGGGCGGGGGGTCAGGGCCGCGCTGTCGGCAGCACGGCGGGAGGCGGCATCGCGAGGGCTCCGCGCCTGACGAGGCGGCCGCCGCGGCTCCCTTTGTGGCATGGTGGTGGTGCCCCCGCCACACGCCCCCCTCACACACACACACACCCCCCTCGCCGCCCCCGGCTGAGGGCAGACAAAGGAAGGCCTTGTGGTTTAAGCCCCCTCCTCAACTGTCTTGTTTTAAAAAAAGGCAAAAAAAACCCCAAAAAAAACCCCCCCCCCCCCAAAAAAAACCCACCAGACCAAAAAGACCCAAAAAGCCTCACGGAGCGGGTGAAATTGCTCTGAGTAAATACCGAGCTTTATGTGCTGCCCGCCATCCCCGCGCCGTGCGCGGGGTTCTATCCCGCTGGGATGAATGTCCATGTGTGCAAGCGTGCCAGGGAGCACAGTTTTGCGTACACGACAGAAATCAAGCTCATTATCCATAACTCTTGTTGTCTAAGAAAACCCGCCAGATTTCCTTTGAGGGCAGGGACTTAGGCATGGAGGGAATCTCAATTCTCTTTATTTTTTTGTTTCGGTTTTTCCTAGGATTTGATTTAAATAAAAAATGGATTGGAGTGGCAAACACAATGGGCCCAATGATACAACCAATGATGGGACGGTGGTACGACTCCGGGGCCTGCCATTTGGTTGCAGCAAAGAAGAGATTGTTCAGTTTTTCCAAGGTACCTCTAGTATAGTCGAAGTGTAGTGGATTTCTTTAGAGCTTTCTTGTGTCTTTTACACGATGTTTTGCACATTTTTAATAGCGGGTAATGGGGAGGATGGGAGGGATTGTATTAAATTAGTTTGTCTTGAGTAAGAATTATGCCCTGTAAATGAAGCACAAGTAACCAGAGATGTAGTAAAACACAGAATGTATCTAATTTTGTCGAGGTGGTAAAGATATTTTGCATATTGGGGTAACCTGAATGTTAGCATTTGGATCAGTTAAACTGCTTGATGGGTAGCAATATTTTCTTCATATAACTTAGGTGGTTGTATTTTTGCATAGTCTAAACAAGAAAAGAAGTATGGCTAAATCCATAAATGTTTAATGAAAGATCATTGGGTTGTATTGTTGGGTGATGGGGGAAACAAGGTGGTTTTCTTTTTCGTTGTTGTTGTTTAGATATGCTTTAAGTATTTGCTGCAGATGGGAATGTTTCAGCCTTTAACACTGTTCCCCTTGACGGGGTTATTTGTCCTTGGGTTAAAGGGTTGGAAATCGTGCCAAATGGGATAACATTGACGCTGGACTACCAGGGGAGAAGCACAGGGGAGGCCTTCGTGCAGTTTGCTTCAAAGGAGATAGCAGAAAATGCTCTGGGGAAACACAAGGAAAGAATAGGGCACAGGTGGGGATGGAGAGTTTGGGATGGTGTTAAATCTTTATTTTTTGGGGGTTGTGGGTCAGTAATGCTTTTGGGGGGTTGGGGACCACTGGGGAATTGGCTGTTTTTAAGAATTTTTATAACTGATCCTAAGTTAATTTGGGAAATACAGTAGATTTGGGGGGTGGGGGAGACAGTATTGCTCTGGGTAGTTTGCTAAACTCAGAAAATTGTTTCAATCGCTCTCGTGTAGGGTAATTTGTGATAAATGCTGCTATAGCCAGACATTGTTTTTCAACAGTATGTTTCTCATACTGGAAAGACATGTTTTAAGCTTAATTTGTACAGCTAGAATTTTCACCTAGTAACGTTTGCCACTGTAAAGTGGGGGTTTCGAATACACTTAAGATTCTTACGGTTTTGAGGAGAAACTTAAGTTGTATGGTATCTCTAGTCACTGCTATTGGCTTGTACCTTTAGTCATAGAAAACGTAGTATGGCCTTTTGTGAAATTCAGACAGCTTCTGCCCGTGTTCTTACTGGTGCCTTGAAAATCCTTTTTTATCAGATATATTGAAATCTTCAAAAGTAGTAAGAGCGAAATCAGAGGATTCTCTGACATGCCAAGAAGAATGATGGGACAACAGCGACCTGGACCATATGATAGACCATTAGGAGGAAGAGGGGGTTATTATGGAGCTGGGCGTGGAAGTATGTATGACAGAATGCGTCGAGGAGGTGGTGGATATGACGGTGGTATGTTTACCTAATGAACAGAGGTTCTGTTGTGTCATGTTTCTGACATACTTGTCAAGAAATAACGAAATGGCAGTACCTGCCAACACCCATTAGGTTGGACGTATTGACCTCAGAAAAACTCCTAGTGTATCAAAAAATGTGGCTTGTTATTTAAGATGAATGTAAATAATAAGGAAACTACTTTCAGCAGAATTTGATCTCTCATTTGCATGTTTCAGTCTGTTATATAAAAAGAAATGTACTTTTGCACTGTGTTCAGAAATCCAGGTTTAACAGTCCGTAGAGGCTGTTGGCAAAGTGCTGGGTGCCTAAAGACTGCAAAATTGAGTGTTTTGCATGGTTCTGTGAATTGTGAGCAGTAATGTAATCGCTCCTTTCTGTCTCTCCTTTGCACAGGGTATGGTGGCTTTGATGATTATGGTGGCTATAATAACTATGGCTATGGAAACGACGGCTATGACGACAGAATGAGGGATGGGAGAGGTAAAAGAAATTAACAGTTTGTTTAAAAAGCTTTTGCTATTATGTGAGTGTAAGACAGTATTTTCAAGTCAAAAAATGGCTTCATTATGCTATTTTATAAAGAAAGAAGGTTGTTTAAAAAGGGGGGAATTGGGGACTCGTTAGAAAGGGTAAATAAATGGCTTAGGATGCTTTCTGGTTAAGGCTTGGGTTGATATACGGGAAGTGTAAATATCAAGGGTTCAGTAGTATAATTCAGTGCTTTCAGAAGAACAATAGCGATGACTTTTGGCTTTTCATGATCTTAGAGGTTTGTGGGTTTTTTTGGTTTGGGTTTTCCAATAGGCATGGGAGGACATGGCTATGGAGCTGGAGATGCAGGGTCGGGGTTCCATGGTGGCGGTCATTTTGTTCACATGAGAGGGCTGCCCTTCCGAGCCACGGAAAACGATATTGCTAACGTAAGTACCACGGGGAGAAGGGCCTCCTGCTCCCAGGAGTTTGCATGTTCAAACTGGGTTAGAGTTCTCAAAACTAGGGACTGCTACATCTGCTCCATAAAGTCACGGCCCTTTCTGTGAGTTGCACAGAGTTAACGAGCTTTTAAAGGTACTGTCTGAGGTGGGATCACCAGAGCAGTCAGCAAAGCTGTATTTAACATTAATCCTTTTACTTGGTGCTCTTCTGTTTCCGTACAAGTTGTATTGCAGAGACAATAGTAGCTTCTTTCGGTATCCTCTTTTTAGGGTTTTCAGAACTTGTTTAAGCTTATTTAGTTTCGAAAGTAACAGCAGATGTGAAACTTAGCTTGCTTAGTTTGCATATTTATTTGTTGACCTGAGCCTGTTTTAGGAGGGGCAGAGTGTGAAGATTGTAGGGAGCCGTGTTTGGAGGGGATGGTATCCCATTACTTGAGCTTTTATCTGCCACCCTGATCTCTTTCATCTGCAGATTTTGGGGATGTATTCTTGTGTCAGCATAATGTGGGGTTTGTAGGGGGAAAAGCTTTGTTGGGATACAAGGCCTGGTGTAAATATTGCCTCTCCCTGGGGAGAGGCAATCTCATCACTTGCACCTGTATATTTTATATATATTTATATATAAGAACTCCATTCTTAAACTTGTGCTTGTTTTCTTTTTTGGGTGGGTTGGTTGGTTTGAATTGAGATGCGTTTTCTTGTGTCAGTTTGATTGTTTTGTTTAGTCTAACAACTGTGAGAACAAGGGCCAAACATCAGGCTTTGATTGGGAGCAGTGAGGAAGAGCAATCTGATTGATGGGCAGCTTTTTTTGAATTCCATGGATGTTTCTTTGCTTTGAGAAATCTGAAGAAGCAGAGACAATTAAAAACCAACTAATTTTTTTCTTGTCCAGGATGGCATTGTATAAGATTGTATTGCTCAGAGCAGTGTGTGTGGGCAGGAGTTGTTTGTGTATTTGCTTTCAAAGAAAGCTCCTCAAGCTCTGTAGCTGCAGCTCTTGAAGCTGTGTAGTAATAATGGATTGTCAGTGTAGGTTGACTCAATGGTGAAGGTCCCCTATCCCTATAATTGAGAAATGAGTAATTAAATTTAATTGATGCAGTGCACCACTAACCATGGGGATGGAAAAGAAGTACCTGTCTTGAATTCTACATTAATGTGATTTTCTTTTTTTCAATTTGTTTTATTCTTAGTTTTTCTCGCCGTTGAACCCTATAAGAGTTCACATTGACATTGGGGCAGATGGAAGAGCTACAGGAGAGGCAGATGTGGAGTTTGTGACACACGAGGATGCAGTAGCTGCCATGTCTAAGGATAAGAACCACATGCGTGAGTGTCGTGTTCCCTGGCACCCGTGGGCAGGGCTCCGCAGGGCAGCTGGGCTTCAACCCTGAGCTCCTGCCCATTGGCACGTGGCAAACCCGCCTTTTTGTGCTGTTCTGTTCTCTCTGCTGCTTCTATGGGGGGGTGTTTGCTTTGTGTCTCTGAGTCTGCTTTGTGAAACAAAATACAAAGTAAAGCTTTCTTGTTTCCTGCAGAGCATCGATACATTGAACTATTCCTGAATTCCACTGCTGGAGGTGGCTCTGGAATGGGAGGCTACGGCAGAGATGGAATGGGTACGCATGGATTGCACACTTAGCTGATGTTTTGCCAGGTGTCATGAGTTCCAAGCTTGTAATGGTGCCCTTTTGGCTCTGCAGATCAAGGTTACGGCTCCGTTGGTAGGATGGGGATGGGGAGCAATTACAGCGGCGGATACGGAACTCCCGATGGCTTGGGCGGATACAGTAAGTCTGAGCTCTGTTCTCTGTGTTTGCTGGGACAGTGTTGCTCCTGTCTGTCTGCTGGCAGACACTGGGGAAGGCGGGTGGGCTTTGGGCTGGGAGAAAGGAAGGAGGGCAGTAAATCATTTAAACTGTGAAGCACTCGGGGCTGCTGCATCAGCTGCAGGTTAAGGGAGTGGTGTTGGTGTAGCATTAGTGTAAATTGACATCTGCTGTATTACCCATCCCATTTTTTTCTTTTTTCAAGGTATGTATGCATGACCTTGTGTCAATTGTTTGCAGGTCGTGGCAGTGGAAATAGTGGAGGATACTATGGGCAAGGCAGTATGGGTGGAGGAGGATGGCGTGGGATGTATTGAAGGATAGCCTTGCTTCTGCAAAACACCCTGGAAGAAACAGTCTCTGGTCTACTAGACTTTCTTACAAAATTTAATTTCTTTTGTATTTTAAGAACTTTATAATGACTGAAGGAATGTGTTTTCACAATATTATTTGGTAAGCAACAGATTGTGATGGGAAAATCTGTTTTCTGTAGGTTTTATTTGTTGCATACTCTGACTTTAAATAAATTTTTATATTCAAACCACTGATGTTGATACTTTTTATACTAGTTACTCCTAAGGATGTATTACATATTCAAGACCACAGTCGGTTTAATTTGTTGTACTATGGTTCCATAAAGGTGGTTGTACTGTAACTCCTATGAACACTGATTGAGTTCTGTGTAATCTTGGTCTAGTGAACAAATTTGAAACATTCACTTGTTTAAGGGGAAAAAGATAGATGAATAGATTAGTTTATTTGGTTAAAGCTTTTCCTAAACCCTTTTGATAAGTTGTATGTAATAATTGCACCACAGCGTAAAGCTGTGGAGGCTGGAAGTCATTGTTCTGCCTGCCTTCCTTCTGCTGCCACATCCACCACCACCAGCTCCACACCTGTGGGAACGAGCAGTACCTCTGCTTTCTCCTCCACAGAACCAAGCACCACGTTTATTTCCATGCTTTGCTGTAGCTCCAGAGCCTGCACTTCACACATGTAACCTGCAAAGCAGACTGAAGCACTAGCACAGCTTTTAGTTAACATGACATAGGTCAAGCACTTGGAAGCTTTTTACTTAGTATTTTTTTCACTAACGTGCTTTCAGCAAGAGTGGGGGAGTTGGAAGCAAGTTAGACTTCTTTCTTGAATTTATTGTACTTAGACACAGTTCAGCTTTTTTTTGCTGCTCAGAGCTGATTTGTCTGTATTTGCTCAAAATTTGCCGAGCTGTTCTACAGATGAGCTCCTTAGAAGCCAAGATCTCTAAAATATCTGTAGGCCCAATACTTACTCAATAACACACAACCCAAACACATCAATAAAACTTTCTGTGCATTTGTGACATGTAAGATATGTAAGAAACTATTGTTTGAAGACACTTAACATACCTGATGTGTAATGGAAAAAGGTATTTATTCTTCTGAGCCAGTGTGATCTCCCAAATTAACTGCTTTGTCCTCAATGCCTCCCTTAAAATGTCAAATGTGATCTTGGGTATTGCAAGTCTGTCACCTGTTTTGCTAGTACTGTGTTATATCTGTAATAAATGTCTTCTTGTGGGAGAGAGGAGAATGGAGTTTATTTCACTAGAGAATGTGTTCGGGGATCAAAGGGACTGGAAGAAAGAGCTGGAAAGGGTAACTGGCACAGGAAGCTTTCCAAGCACTGGAGCAGTTTTGGCCAGGAAGGGGAGGGAAGAGGAGTTTGTAACCATTGGAACTCTGTGCTCTTAAGACCTAGGGGGTTCTTGGTCTCGGGCTGAGAACACTGAGGTGTTCCTA
The DNA here is from genome assembly GCF_003984885.1 of Neopelma chrysocephalum. Lineage (NCBI taxonomy): Eukaryota > Metazoa > Chordata > Aves > Passeriformes > Pipridae > Neopelma > Neopelma chrysocephalum. The sequence continues at coordinate 4,169,432 of NW_020897751.1, read as the reverse complement.
AATGGCAATGGTCAGGACAAGAGTTAATCCAGCTGCAGGAGTTACTGGAGAGAGCAAGTGTGTGTGCTTGAAGGAAGCCTATTTTTTCTGGGCACAGCAGGGGGCTTAAATCCTGCCAGCTCTGTACCTCCCTCGGGGACACCTGACACCTGCTCAGACTCACCTTTGGAGAGCAGGGTGGGGCTCTGCTCTGAGCTGTTTTTCCAACCAGTCCATCTGCAAGGAGCACTCTGGCTCAGCCCCGGTGAGCTCAATCCCACAGAGCTGGACAGTGAATCTCTCGGGCCTGTCCTGTCCCTTCACCCTGGAACGAGAGCAGCATTCAGCGACGAACCTTCCACCTCACTTGAGCAGCATTTAAATTGCAGAGGAATTGTTGTGGGGATGAAGAGCTGTGAGTAAGGATTGCCCAGGCAGCTGTAGGGTTCATGGCTGTGTACAGGTGTGTTCCAGCCCCAGGAGCTGCAGTGCTCGGCTGCTGGTGCCAGGAATCCCTTTCCTTCCAAGCAGCCGGTGCCAACACGGTAAGTGACCCCCCTTTCGTGGGGAGGTGGGTGCAGCTCTTGTGATCCCTGTGCACGGGAGGGGAGCAGCAGCAGCAGCAGGAGGAGGAACATATTTTCTCTGTGTACCTGCTGACACTCCAGTGCAGGAAAGCAGAGTTCATTTCCCAGGAGGAATAAAAGGCTCCTCTGATCCTGTTACAGGCCCTCTTGGTACCCCATAGCTCTTCCTGTGCTCTGTGAGGAGGATTTAGAATCAATCTAAAAGCAGGCTTTTACAGAAACACAAAGATACAGCATTAGTCATAGTGTGGTCCAAAAACCTTAAAAGCAGGCCAGGTATGTAGTTTGAATGCAAGGGAACATCAGCATTCACCAGTTAGTTCAAGGAAAAATGTTACTTGGAGACAGTAAAAACAATCTGAGTAATTGCATGCTTTTCCCCTTGCAAAGAGGGTAGCACAGAGGAGAGGAAAAGATGGCAGTTAAGTAACAGAAATGTAATTTATTGTATCTTACGGAAATCCACTTTAAAAAGTCGCCGGTTTTAAAATTACTTCTGTTTAGTTGCAGACTTTTGGACAAGTTACTTATTAAAGCAGTACAGATTAGCATCATCTACATCCTACATCAACCCCTGCTGCCCCCGGTGCCCACTGGAAAACACTGGGAAAACTCTCAGCAGGCACATGAGCAGCACTTGACTGTGTCTTTAGCAGGGTAGCTCCCCACTCCCCAGCACAGGCAAAAGTCTTCTGAGTATCATGAACAAGTCATAATAAAAAAAAATACAATTCTCTCAATTACAAATTTAAATAAAGTGACATTATTCCCTTAGTTAAGTTGCAGATCAATTAAATTTATTTTCTTTCCAAAAGTTATTTACACATTTACAAATATTTATTTGGTATTTTACAAAAAGTTACATCAGGTAATTTTAGAAACATTTTTCTTTACAAAAGCTACATAAGCAACTACATTGAGTGTTGAAAAGAACAGCTGTGTTAGATTTTAGGATATTAACTAAATCCCTATCCTCAGAGACAAAGCTAAGCTAAACAAAGTGCAAGGACAACTAGAAGACTTGTTCCCAAGCCTCCCTTTTCCTGTTAGTAGGAATAGTCCAAGCCCACAGCTGAAGGAGCTCCTGGGCTGGTAATTCTGCTGAGGGCTCGTCAGTGCCGACAGAGTTGGGGGGCTCAAAGGTGCTCTGCAAAAAAATGAAGTTTAGGAACAAACTCTGCAAGTTTGAGGGAGATGGTGACAAACTAAGAACTTTCCTGTGCAACACAGAAAGGATGTGGTCCCTGGTGTTTAATCCCAGGCTGTCCTGGTGGTTTCTAAAGCCACACACTGACTACATGGACAGCCTGAGAGCATGACTTGCACAAAAATAATGCCAAGAGGTGCGTTCAGAGTTACAATGTCAAGCAAAAGGTGTGTGATGGACAGCTCTCTTTTGATGGAAACACAGATACATCATATTAACAGTTCCTTTGCAAAACTCATTCACCAAAACACACCTTCCTTCTGCAAGTGCCTGAGGCACTGCTTGTTCCCTGACAAAATCTCCCCTTCCACCTGTGACTCCACAGAGCAGAGCTGTCAGTGCAATACTCCTGGATGCATCAAGTCCTGGTATTTAAGAGGAAGTAAACAAATATGGTATTTGGCAAGAACTTATCAGAGCACTGCATTAATGGCAACACTTTTAAAAAAAAACAATTGAAAACGAGCTACTGCACGGTTTTGCTACACAACAACGTATCACAGGCACACTGAGGGGCAGAATCAGGTTGGACTTGTGGCAGACTAGCCTGTAAAAGCAGGTAAGTGCATCACCTTTTTCAAGAGCATCTCAACAACTAAAATACCCACCAAATGTTAACACTGAATCTCCTCTATAAGCTGCCCTGCCTCCTCCAAAGGAGATGCTAAGCCATTTGTTAGACCAACATCCTCATCTGTTTGGGGTTTTTTTTCCACATGTGCATTTTTTACATTTGGGTCCCATTTCCTCTGTTGGTTTCAAAAGGAAGCAGAGAAGTGACTCCTCCAGTGCACCTCAAAACTGCAACGCTACACTGCTTACCTGGCAGCCTGGAAATACTGCTGTACATTCTTTAGGTGGCGTTGGGTTTTCTACGGGAATAGCTGAACACCAGAACTAATGAATATCAAGTGACACAACCTTAGGGCACGTTAGAAGAGCACCTCTGTATGAGGATTGCGTGGCAGGAGTCACAGACCCGGACAGGCCTTGGTGAGGAGGGCAGAGGCAGCTCGTTGTCAGAACAGGCATTGCAGAAGATCTCACCACAGTTTCTACAGTGATGCTAAACAGTGGGGAGAAGATCAAAAGTTTAAATTTACAATTGAAACATACTCAGCAATTGGAAAAAATAAACAATATACACAGAGCAATCCGAAATGTGGCCCCTTTCACTTCTTGGGTCTGAGCATGGAATCAGCTTTCGAAAGGGAATTTACCCACATCCCAAATTATGATGCCATCCTACACAGATCATGTTTATCTAGGATTGCACCACAGTGGTCTAGGTCCTTATATATTTATTACTTCTAGGGCCTTATATGCTTATTACTTTCTTATTTATACATATGCTTTGCAGATTGCACTCAAACTCTGGATTAAGCACATATTCTGCTGTATAAAAATACAGCATGAGCAATGATATTCCAAACAGTGGATGCTTCTGTCAGGTAGCAAATTGAGATTTAACATAAAAAGATAAGACGAAAATTCCTGCACACATTATTAAAGCATGGAAATTACCATCACATTTTACTTTAAAATGACAATAAACTCACATTTTCTAACTCCACTGTATAAAAAGATGTCATAAAAAGACTTCCACATGTCAAATTGTAACAGTGTCAGAGCTGACGTGTTTGAGATGAGGATTCCACAAAGTACTTAAATAATAATAATTTTAAAGTTTTAAAATATTCCTTTGTGGCACTTAACCAAAAGACACAGTTTCTTTTGAAATTAGGGCCCAGCTGCATCGTATGTATCAAAGAACTAGAAAGACACCTCAACAATAACTCTGCATTCACCCAAGCACTTACACTTCATGGCACACCTCTAAGATAATTAACTTTTTTTCTCATAATAGTTACAAACACGTTGGAAGAAATTTTAATAAAAGTTTTACCTTCCTCTTGGAAAGCGAAAATTCCTTTTCACATAACTTGCAATGTGTGGCCTCTTTGTCCTTCAACCAAACCTGGCCCTGGAGGAAAAATTACCATAATTGTATGTACCTGATGAAGTTAAACTTCGGGCTCCAGGGGACAAGACAAATCAAGAGCAGAACATTCACTGCCTGAATTGCTCAGTGCCCTGGGACCAGTGTAATGTCACAAAGATGCTCTACAGCAGCACAGGACTGCTCCAAAACACCCCAAAACCAAAAGGAGACAGGACAGAGCAAGTATAGGTGCAAAGAGAACATGCTTGAGGTAGTAAAGATTTCAAAAGGAACAGCTAAAAAAAAAAAGTTTTCTTTCCTCAAAGTACTACTGACCTGCAATGCTTTGTTGGCTTCTTTTATATCTTCTATTTTCAGCTTCGATCTAAAGAATAAGATAATGCTATTTCAAACTTCTACATGGTCAGTCACGGTCCAACAATTTAAAAAGTTGGTTTCAACCTCAAAAAATTCTAAGCCAAGTCCTCTGAACAAGAGCACAAGCCCACACTGTGTCAGCGTGGAGAGAGCAGCCCCCCCACAGCCCACCCGCCCCTGAGCCACAGGATACACCCCCCGAGCTATTCCAGAGGGCTCCACGTCCCCTTTTAGCCTCTGCACACTGGGCACTGGGCTGCTTTGGGCTGGGGGAGAGAGAATTGCCTTCACAGTGCCTGGGAGGGGCTGTGCTTTGGATCTGTGCTGAACACAGGTTGATAATGGAGATGTTTTTGTTATTGCTGAGCAGAGCACACACAGAGCCAAGGCCTTTCCTGCTCCCTGTCCTGCCACACTGGGCAGGAGACTGGGGGTGATGGGAAGTTTGGAGTGGACACAGCAGGGACAGGGGATCCCAGCTGACCAAAGGGACATTCCAGAGCTGCCAAAATTAAAAATTAACAGACCTGACCTAACTAGACATATTCACTTCTCTTAACTGGTTAGGTACCAAAATAACAATATTATTGTCACCGACAGTCTAATACACTTGAGCACCATCTGATTATAGTTCTTAATTCGAGTTTATCTGACAATAATAACAGTCATCATGAATGATGGAATTACTCGCTCAGCTTGGATGCCAGTTCCTGGAGAGCAGCTTCTTGGTCTTCACATATCCTTTTCAGCTGCTTGTTCTTTTCCTGAAGTTTAAGGAACTCCTTATAACAAAACAAACAAAGTAAAATGAAGCCAAACTCTTCTCAGGTTGTATTTGCCCCCTGCCTAGAACACTGCTCCTGCCCAGAGCTGACTGTGCTGAGCAGGCCAAGGGAATGAGTGATCCATCCCACCACTGGGGCTCCAAGTTCAACTTGGAACAGCAACCACTCACAATTAAACCAAAGCACTGAGCTCTGATCTGAGGGCTAAATGGAGAGTAAAAACCCCACTTTTTTCCCTTATTCTATTTGTGAGAATACATTAATCTAATCTTCCTTTTCTACCTGCAGAAATTCTTAAAAATACCATGTCAAAGTGCATAATTAACTTTGCAGTCAATGTCTGAATTATTAGTCAAATTTTCTGCAGAATTTACTTTTTTAAGGTCAATTATTTCTTGGGTCTCTATTCTCAGATGAGATACAGTTTCCTTCTCCTTCTGAAGATCATCCTCTAAGGTTTGCCGCCACTCCTTTTCTATCTTCAAATCTGTTTCCAGCTGAAGCCTAGAATATGTAAAACAAAACAAAACATCACTGTGCACTAGAGTATCATTTTTAAAAACAAAAATGAGTTTATTTCTGGGTGCAATAGATTATTATGATAATAAATTATTAATTTACATGTTTTCCCAAACAGAAATAATGAATCAACATGACAATATTTTATGTATCAGTGCAGTAAACAAAGCATTGTCACTTAGAAAATGCTTTTAAAAATAAGTGTGTTTAAAGGACCAAGAATATGGCATAATTTTGAAGAGTTGACCTTTGATATAAATAAGTAAGAGAAGACTAACCACAAAATTCTGAAGTATTTTTAAAGCATGCATAAGTAAAAGCCCTCTTAACCTTAAACAGCTTGTTTCTAAAATAAACCAACCCAATCTGCCACAATGGTTGCAGATGTCTCTGGTACACATAAAAGTTATTTAATTTTACACCTGTAAACGTGAATCTTCTATTTTAGACTAAGGTTTATGGCACGTTGAACAGAATTGAAAATAAAGGAGCATAGACTTCAAATTACTGTTTTTATTGAGCTTTCTACATAACTGACGTTCAATGCAAAGAGGGAAATGGATTCTGTCAGTTTAACAGAAGGCCAGTTAAAGGAATTAGGGCTATTCTGATGGAAGGTCCATTCCAGCTGGAATTTTACTATCAGTTTCATGGAAGAGTTGGTGTTTAGAATGTTATGGAGAAACCAGAGGGTGGAAGCACACTGTTCAAACCTTGCAGATCCAAACTGTGCCAACACAAAAAGAGGAGAAAAATCTCAAGAGTATTCATGCAAGGTCTTCTGATGGAAAACCTGTATCCACATTAATTTTCCTGGTTTAAAACCAAAACCATTTTCAAAGGAAAGACTTATATTTTGGGACACTACCTCAGCATCTGGCTGAAAAAGAAGTGAACGTGACCTGGAGGTTTCAGAATTGCAGAATTCTAAGTCTGGGGTCTGAACTGTTCTTTTGCCCAAATTTGCAGAGATGACTGTGGTAGTAAAGTGACCATTTATCATGACAGTTCAACAAGTGTATTAACATTCAGAGCTGTGAGAGAGGTGGGGGGGCTAATAATGGGATTGGAAATCACTGAATTTTAAGCCACAGATTTACTTCAATAATCGATGTGTTATCTTCTCAAACAGGGAAAATACCTGCCCTTACAGGTAGCTTTTAGCACTACATATTTCTTTAAATTAGTACTGAATGATTTAACAGGAGAAAGACTAAAGGGTTGGCTTTTACATTAGTTTTTAACTGTCATGACTCTGGTGAATTTTTATTTTTTTATTTCCTGTGCAGTGGTAAGTTAAACCACTTCTGCCTTATTCACAAGCAGATCAACCAAACTATTCTTATCCCACTTCTGTTTAAGTTTATCCTACTCCATGTTTGTGGGTTTTGTTAAGAGTGTGTATTATTACTACTATACTATGTATTTTCCCCCACTTAGGATAATTCCCTCATGAATTGAGCTGTTTAGATAGAAAAGTAATACTGTTCTTTCCTTTCAAGCTGTACATCATTTTAGAGGCACTCAAAGCCAGCTTGACTTTCCTGGAATGGCATATTTTCTTCTGCCTTGCCAGTACCTCACATTAAGATCTTTAGTATTTACATTTTGTTCAAAACCATTTCTCAACAACCAGCCTGGATCAGGACACAGGACATATTGCCATGTAGAATGTTTACTGCCATGTGTTTTTCCAAACAGCAAAGACATACTCACAGCTGTTTCTCCTTCTGGGAGAATTCCTTCTGCAGACTTTCAGATTTATTCACATATTCCTGGTTAAGTTTCTCATCCTCGGCCTCAGCCTCCATTTGGGCCTTCTCTGCTTGCTGCAATCTGGTGTAATTCAAATCAACTTTGGGTAAAACTGAAGCTAGAATTAGGGTGTAGAGGGTGAAGAAGACAAATAAAAGAAAAATGGGGAAATAGAAACATTTCTAAATAAAAACAAAGCCTGGGGGAAACTCACAAACTCAAACGAGAAATCCATCCAATGCCTAGAGAACTAGCTCGTGGCTTTTCCCAGTCAGAGAGCAAGCACTGTCAGCAATCACTGCTTTATTTTCTGCTCATGAATAACAGGTGCCAAAGCATGATGATACAGAGTTTGAATTGAAGCACAGAACTTGATGCTTTTCTTTTTCCTTTAGCATTCCTTCATGTGGTATTTTTTGAAGCTTTTTTTCCCCCCCCAAAAAAAAATCCTGGCTCACACTAGTCACCCATTAAGAGGGGGCAGAGCATGTGTTGTGCAAAAGCAGCTCAAAACAATTGAGGCTTAAGGCTGAATACAGAGCACTGCAGTCAGACAGCAAAAAACTTAACTAGCCTAAGACATCAAAGCACACCCTGACAGGTCCCACTACACTTATAGAACTATTTCAACCACATCATATTCTTAAATTAAATAATCTGTATTAAAAATAATGCATTCTTACACTGGTTAAAATAGCTCCATATTATAGACAAATAAAAACGATTCATCAAGAAATGAGGGATTGGTTTTTTTATTTAATCTTTCCTTACTGAATTCCAGGGGTTTGTGCCTGCTTCAGCTAACACTCCCCTTGGAATCCATTACTTCACTGTGGGTCCTCTCTGCTTGGTCACCTCTTTAGTGCAAAAAAAAAGATGGATGTAATGTAACCAAAGGGAATGTACTAAAATGGGACTTGTGCTTCATCAGGCTACCCCTGCCTGGATGAAAAGGCAGGAGAGTGGAAGAGCCTGTGAAGGACCACTGAATGTCCCCACCTGCTGCATCCCATTTAGCAAAAATGTTTAAGGGCCTCTCAGGTAAGTGGTGGGAGAAATCTGAGAGATGCTTGATTTCTCACTTCCAGCAGCTACCTGAACACAGAGCGCCTCAACTCCAGTGTCAGCTAAAAAGAGGTAAATCAGCAATATGTTTGCCTCTGGGCTTCTGCTGATGCACCAGCAGGAGTTTGCAAAAGCTGCCAGTAAACAAGTGAACAAAGGCTGGAATTAATCTTATCCAGTGTGCACTACCTCAGCTGTCCCAGGGGGGTTGAGAATGCTCCCAGTCATACTTGCAATGGTAGTGCACAGAGGGCCAAAACATGCCAAGAAGAATACTGGGGAAAGCAGGTCAGTTCCCTGTGCAAAAGCTGAATGAAGCTACACAGGACATTAACACCAACAGCAAAATCTACTCCAGTGTAGTTTCCACAAGCAAGGCAGAAAGGGACCTGCTGCCCAAAAGCTGCAGCCCCGTCCCCTGGGTGCTGGGCCTGACTGCACTGCTGGCATTCACTCAGAGACTGAGCTGGCCCCAGTTTGCAGCTGGATTGGCCACTCAGATGGTACTGGGGCAGACACCTGTCTGCACAGACTGTCAGATGGACAGTGCTCCCATTCCTGCTATGGTCCACCCACTGGTCTAGTCAGTGCTTGTGGTTTGGGTTTTCTTTGAGGATGGAAGATATTTACTTTTATTTTTCAGTAGCCAGCCCATGTTACAGGCTCTTTCTGACTCCAAACTAAGGAATAAGGCAGCATATAACCATGGAGTAGAAACCTTTCTGTATTATTGTGTCCTGCCCACTTTTGCAAACATATCCCCTTCTGCTGAAAGACCTGAAGATTACTTTCCCAGTCAACCTGCACTACAAATTTCAGAGCAAACATCAGGAAGTGTATCAGGGGCAGTCAGGAGGTTAAACTCTCTTATTTCTGCAGTGCAGCCAAGCAGCAACTCACAGCAGAAATTAGAGTTGTAAAGGCAGCCTAGTGATGGGTGGAGGGAGGGAAAAGGCTTTGGGCACTCCCACGGGTGTTGGGGTGTTGATGTGCAGACGCAGCCAGGCAGATCCTCCGCTGACAAACCAGTCGGACAAGTTCAGGGGCTGGGCCCTAACCCTAGACCCTATTTACCACTGCACCTTTCCCAGCAGCCAGCAGGGTGCAGCTGCTCTGGGCAGGAGGCACAGCTACAGAACCTACTGTCCCCTCCTGTCTGGAGTCCCACCCAAGTCAGGCTCCATGAAAATATTTCACCACATGACATCAGCAAAATGGAATTGTGCTTTAGCTGTTTTATCCCCAAACCCCATAATTCTTTCACTGTACATACAGATTATATATGTTGGCAGCACCCTCTTTTCTCACACACATTGTTCTGATAGAACACCCAGCTCCTCTTCCCTAAACTCCTGTCACTCTGTGTAAAACAGCGCTCGTTACAACCACAACACCCAACAGAGAGCCCGCTTTGGGGATAAATACAGCCTACAACTGAAAGCAGAAAGCAGGGGAAAAGGTATTTAACCTCCTACAATAAACTTTGTTCGACAACTAAGAAGTGATTAAATAGCATTAGAAAACTAGCTCACATTTGCTTAGTAATAGTGCAGTAATTTACTGGTTTTTTAAGAGGGATAAGTGAGATCGGAGGTGATGTTCTTTCAGAAAACAAAACAGAACCCAGCTACGACCAGTTACAGTGCAGGATTTCTAATACCACTTTCAAGTCTGAATTTTAAAGTTCTGAAGGTCTATTTTATCAGTAACTATTTCAACCCAGCAGATGAGGAGGAGCTTTCAGAATGATATATCCTTGACAAGCTTATACTGGTGCTGAGCTTCATTGCTGGCACATTTGACGAATGACATTGCAATAGTCCTAGTTTGAGTTAACAGATCTTTGTCACTTCATGAATGCAGTGGACAAAAATCAAAGACAGATGAAGGCAGCAAAACATTAAAAACAAAAATTGGGATAAAGGATAAAAAGAAAAAGAAAAAAGAGGAAAAAAGGATGTCAATAAAAGAATATTCATGTCACTAATTTTTTTTTAATACATGTTTTTCATAATCAGATTTAAATGAAAAAAAAGACATGTCAAACACCAACATGACAGGGCTTATGGATATGTTATATTTTACAATTAAAAAGGTCAATGTTGCATATAAGGCCACTAAATTAAAACATATGAATCATATTATATCATGTAGTACATGCAGTCTAACTGTAATGTAAATTTATATTCAGGACTTTTAGTCTTTCACTTTTCAACCTTCCAGTGTGAAAACTCATTAGGTCATTGAAAATAATGGCACTTCCAAAGCAATGGACAAAATTGTAACAGCTTCAGTAAACACACCAGTGATCCTTGAAGGCATTAAATGCTTATATTAAGCACATGCTTAAGTACAAGCAAGATTAATGCTTCAGTTTCTATTGCATTTCATTCAGGTGGGGGAAAAAATAGGTAAAAATGTATCGTAATTTTGAAACAACTGAAAGAACAGCTTTTGATATCAGCACAAAAACCTAGGACCAGAAGAAAGATGGTGGAGGGAGAAAACTGAAAGATCAAGTTTGTGTTTCAAGTAAGTTGTATTTGTTAAACAGAAAAAAAAGATCCAACAGCAAAGCATTAGGTGAAGTTTCAGAAAGGTTCATTTTAAACGTTCTACTTGACAGTTACATTTCAGTGGCAGCTGTGTAGGAATGCAGTAAAACGTGAGGGGATGGAGTGATGAATGAAGAGAAACAGAGATGGGGCTGTACCTTTGTTCTAGTTGTTTCATAGCTGCATTAATTTGATTGGTCTTATCCTCTAATCGACTAATTATTTCACTCTTTTCTTTCATAGCATCTTCAGAAACCTGTGTTACAAAAAAGGTCAAAACTGAAGTTGGTGTATTTTGCACTGCTACCTCATGGGGGCTTTTTCTTCAGTATCTGAAGGGGAAAATGTTGCAATGACTTCATGTTTTAATTACTTTTAAGTATTCCCTTCTAAAAACCCTTGCTGACAAGTACTTAACATTCTATGCCTGGCAAATCTGTAGTTTTGTTATCTGTGAGTGATGCTATTTTTTAAGCAAAAATGTTTCCCTTTGGTTTCCTTTCTTAGTTAATTATTTTGGAAGTCAACTTAAATTCATCGATCCAGTAGCCCATTAGAACCTTACCAGTAAAGAGCCAAGATGCTCTTTAGTCCTGAAAATCACTAAGGTTCTCCTACAGATCCAAACCCCACAGACCCTCACACTGGAGAACATTCTCTACTCGTATTTCTTTCCAGCTTTATATATATTTCTCTTTCTCTGGTCCAGTTTCCTCACAGTTGCAGGTGGAAAAGCAGGATCTTTTGTCCATCACCTCAATCATCTTTTTGCAGCATCCTGATTTTTTTCCCCTCATTCTGCCACAGATTTGACTGGTTTCTTGTGCTGATTCTGATAATTTATTCCATAAATCAAAGTCATGTTCTGCATTAATAATTCACTGGTAAACTTCCCTGTGTTTTTGTTATCTGTTCACTGCAGGGGGAGTCTCTGAGACCCATATTCTCCCAAAAAGGCATTGCATTGTTATAGATTTTCTTAATTTGTTGACAGATTAAAAAAAAAAACAAACTTAAAAAACTCCCCAAAACTGTAATTACTTTTTTCCACTTAATACAGTCTTGTCTTCCTTTTCTTACTTGGAAAGGTCAGGTCTTCAACTCCTCACTATGTGCCTAGATTCTTTTGTTTTTTTAATACAACACAGGTCAAAAAAAATGTCATTATACAGATGCACCATTACTCTCTCTCTTTCACACAGCATGTTATTAGGCCATGGTCTTATCCCCACGCTCTTTTCTTCCATAAACCCACCCAGTGGCTTCCTTCAGAACTTTGTGTGAAGTCATGTTTGCACAAGCAATGCTCCAAAATGTCACACTGATCTAAGAAAGCATAAGGGAACCAAAACCCAAAGGAACAGCATGTTTAGCTGACCAGAATGGCAATGCATTTCTCTCACTTGCTTTGTCTGCAGCAGTTTTACCTGCAGCTTTTGGTACATTTCCATGTTAATTGCTTTAACTTCATCAAGCTGCTGGCGGAGGCCGATGAGGGTATCCTGCTTCTCATGGATATCCTTCTCCAGCAACTTCATGGCAAGCTCTATCTCGTGTTTCATACTGACTTGAACCACCAGCTCATTCTCCATATCCTATGAAACACAAGCACAGTGGAACACAGACTAATTATGTAACTATGTAACACTCTATCTTGAAAAAACCCTGGGAAGCAAACTCGAACAGAGCAGCAGCACCACCTATTTCACCCCTTTCGAAATTCTGCCCCTCTTTCATTTTGCAAATTATCCACTACATAAATGTTACACTCATATACTTAGTGACCAATGGGGTATTTTTAACTTCAGGAGAACACAATTCACATGACAAAAAATTACCCTGTCAGTGCTGCACAGAGTTGCCTCGGTATTAATTACAAAAACAGAACTAAAGTATTTATATTTAGCATAGATACAGAGCACCCAGTATTGCTAACAATTTAACCTAAAATTTCTCAAAGAAAAATATTCTTTCTCTACTATTCTTCAGCAACATTATTATAGAAATATTAATGTGTTGATTGCTCTTTTAAAAACCCCATTTTATCAGAGGCAGCAAGACTCACCTGTCGAAGCTGGGACTCCTCCCGAAGCTGCCTGCGAGCTTCACTGTACATCTCATCCAAACCCTGCCTGGAGTGTTTGTAGGTCTGAAGTTCTGCTTCAACATCCACTTTAGTTGCCTACAAAGATACAGAGAGTCTTTCTCCATCACAAGTACAGCAATTAATAGCAGAGATTCAGGGGAAACAAAATCAATTACATTATTACAAAAACAAATACATTATCCAAGCACGGCACAGACACAGAGAGAGCTGTTCCTGCCCCGTGACCATCGGTTTTACAATGAGAATTGAGTACAGGTAGCAAAAGGAACATCTATACTGCAGCACTGTCCTCCTTCAGTGTCAGTTGAACACACAACTGTTTCACTACTGAGCAATCCAAACATCTGCTTAACCTGGGGTTTTACCCATCATCCTGGGAAACACGTACGAGGAGTCACAGAAGGAGCTGCAAATCACAGCTGGAAAGTCAAGTTCAGCAGTTGGACACACAATGACTCCAGATACGAGACAGGCCAAAACAGACAGTCTGCCAACTAAAACACAGCTTATTTTGACAAGACTTTCACACAGTATTGCCTTCTCATAGGTCCTTTCCCTGACGAAAGTTGTTTCAGATTTGGACAAGTCACAGCTCACTTCAGGCTGAGATGTACAAACACAACGTCACAATGTTAAATGTGGTGAAACCAACATACCTCTAGATGATGCTGGGTTTTCATTAAAATCAGAGTATTTTCACTCCTTAATTGATGGTTTTCTTCCTGGAGTTTAATTATATTGTTTTTAGCTATCGCTAACTGAAAAGAAAAAACAAACAAACAACAAAAAAAGCAAAGCAGTGTGACCACTACTGTGAGTAGAAATAAAGGGAAAAATGTTCTGATGAATGCAAGACCAAGACATCCTCTGCCCTATTCTCACCTACCAAACAGAAGATTAATTGTTTTGAAGAAAACAAAGCTCCTGGTTTCAGTCCTGAGTCACTTCCATTACACAGCAGCATGAGTATTCAAGATACTTCATTATTCCATGTCTGGTAAAGAACATGCTTTCTTTTCCTTGCTTCATTATGACTTAAAGACCCTCAGTTCCCCTTCCTCATCCTCAATTTTTTGTTTCCATTTGACTTCAAGTTCATCCAGTTTTATTCTCTTTTTTTGGACATCTTAATGTACCAAATGGAGCAATTTACATAGGAAAGCCTCCCCCGGATGAAAAGCAAACATATTTACAGAAGATGACACTTCATAACTGGGCCCTACAGTATATACCTTAACAACAGAATTATAAGCCAAATGATCAAAATAGGTTAGAGCTGGGCTGAAGGTTTCTAAAGGAACCAGAATACTCTGAGAATTAACACTCAGAAACAATGTCTTCCCTCTGTGTGGATACATTACACCTCGAGTCCCTTCCACAGCTGAATTTAGAGTTTTCAATTTTCCACTTCATTAACTATTTCTCAAGCAGCTCGGACTTAAAAAAAAAAAAAAGATGTTGTCTCTTACAAAGTTAAAAACATCGGAATCTAGTCAAGCATCAAAGATAAGGAAAAATATAGGATATAAATATAAAACCAGAACTAGACAAGTCTAAAAGCTCTATATAGGCATACAGCAAACAAGTAAGAAATGATCCTTTGGCTAAAGCTGAGTAACAGAAATTGCTCGGTGAACTGCTTTCTGTCTCTTTGTAGCAACTGGTGCCATCCATTCTGGACTAGTCATCTGCACAAAATCAGACTGACAGCTGGCATTAGGAAAGGATTCTCTTCTCGTTTTGTCCAAAAGTTGGAAATTGCAATGTCACCCAGAATTAATTTCCCGATGCTACAGGCTACCTAGGCAAGCTGGCTTCAAATCCCTGCAGCTACTGCACCTTTCCTTCAGGCCAAAATAAAGGTATCTGAACCCATTATACAAAACTTACATAGAATAATACAATATAATTAGCAAAACAGCCTTTGAGAGTAAATAATATGTTATACATTCCCAAAAGAAAACAATACCTCTTCGATCAGTTTAGTGTTTGATTTCTCCAGTGAATCAACCCTTGCATGGAGGCTGCTGACTGTGCTACTGAGAGGGAAAAAGAAAAAATGGTATTCAAAATTACAGCAAAACTCAGCCAACCAAGCACAAAAACTTTAATGTAAGGTACAGGGATTAATGGTTAAGAGCTAAAAGGTCTGCTCCCGTTACCTGAGGTTTTCCTAAATATAAGAAAATTACTTTCCTTTGTTGAATATTTTTATACTTCTTTACAATTCCCAGTGTCACTCCTCTCACTTAAACTCCTGGTTGGCTATGACTTCACACGTATTCTCCCTTTCCTTTATCCTCACAACTATATCCAAAAGCATCCAAAAGATAAATGAGTTCCCTTCAAGGAAAATCTCTGTGTTTACAAAGAGTTTACAATCTCCGTGTTATTTCTGCCTATAAAACAAAACCATTCTCCAGGTTCTCTTCCTCTAAAACACATTTCTTTTATAAAAATCTTTGATTTTTTTGAGATTTGTCCTGAGGCTCTCTCTTTCTTGATGCTTCTTGACTTCATTTAGGAGTCTCATCAGAATTTTATTCCCTTTTATTACTCTTGTTTTTTACATTATCAAACTACAGCCAGGCCTTTTCCATAACCTGATTGCCTGTTTCTGCTGGAAGCACGTGTTTTTTAGGTTGCACTTCACACACAGGAAAACAAAACACCATTTCAAACCAGACTATCTCTACTCCAACAGTAACCTTAAAGTAACTAATGATCAAGACTACCGGCATTCAAAAATTAAAAACATGATTTACATTTCAAAAAGGGATCAAGATGAGCTGTGCTATGCACTCTACTTTGTGGGTTTGTTTGGTTTGGGGGTTTGGTTTATTGGGGTTTTTTTCCCTGTTAAGCTCCTCACACTGTTTAATTTTGTACAGTTCTCCTCAGGGAATTAAAATCACTGTTCCTGTGTTTGCATAGTACCAAACACAGTGGTGGACTGGGCTTGTTCCATCATGCAAAGTAAGGGGGAAATGCTGCTTTCCTGAAAACTGTCTCTACAGGAACCACAACCTACAAGTAGCTTCCAGCAAGCATTGAACTTAGTTTCAGCCCTAGGTGTTAAAGCTACAAACTAAAATATTCTGAAAGGCAGAGAAACAAAAACACGAGGATTCACCCAGAACACTCAAATCCAGCTCGAATCCAGCCCAAGCTCTTTGTACCTGTGAAGTTACGAACCATGAGGACCTTCATCAGCTTTTGCTTCTTTGAAAAAATAAAGGTTCTGACTGCCAAAACAAAAAGCATGAAAACTCACATTTCCTGAGTCTCCCCCAGGAGAGTGTCCTTTCCTACTCCACTAAATCCTCAGCTTAAACATCAAGAACTTGCACCTCTTTCTTGGAGTTCTTTCCCAAAGCTGTGGTGCAACAGGAATTTCCCTGTAAGCCTGACACACACACTTCTAAGTAATACTTACTTCAGTTGCCTGTTTAGTTCTTCAACATAATTCTTTTGGTCCAATATTGCAGCAATCTGAACATCTCTAAAGCAAGCACAAAATGAAACTAGCTTTAACAAAATGATGTATTGAACCAGGTACTGAAAATATGCATATCTACCATATGCAAATGTCCACCTTAACTGTGTTTTCAAAAAGAAAGGAAGCAACTTCATCTCACAGTCATGAAGTCAATAACCCACATTGTGGTATCAGTCAGAGAGAAAGAAATCCAATGCTTTAACTGCAAACAATTCCTGTTAATGAAACCTAAGAACACACACAGGCTGAAAAGAAAAAAGATGTTTATTTACTCTGCCATAACTCTGGTTCTTTGAAACAATGACTAAACCCCAAGCTGAGGGCTTAGAGGTCTGCAGGTTCCTTTTTACTGCCACCCTGCAATCCTCCAATACTGTCCAGCAGGTAAAGGCAGTAGGTGATGCTGCTGGAGTTTGCTCCAGAGTGCAAATGTTCTTCCAGCTAACCAGTCATACAAAACAATTTAGGATGCCATTTTGCTCGAGACTGAAATCAGAAGATTTCATTTCTAGGGAACCTGACTTATTTCTACAAAGGACAGGGCCCCACTGATTTTGCATTTCTTAATATGCAAAATCAGAGATATTTGGTGAGGACATACCTTTCCTTACCCCCGATGTCATCATCACTCTTCAAATACACAGAGAAATCAATCACCCCAACCTAGAGGAAAGCAAAGGTACAGTTTCATATCATGCAAATAACTGTTGTTGATATTTATGGCCTTGAGATTGGTCCAGTTTCAGCTAAAAATCTGAACTATACCATTTTAAACGAGATTCTTTTTTTTTAAGTGTAGATTCCATATTTACTAAGAATTATGTTACATAATTATGTTACATAAATAAAATTAACCATGTGCCATGTACCAAATTCCAAAGGAAAGATGACTTCTTCCTCTGACTGAGCTTAGCCACAAGCTTAGAGGCTGATTAGTGTTTCACATGATTCCCTGTCACAGCACACCTCCCAAACTGATGTTACCCCATGTTTTGTTTTACAATATTCCTTGTCAAAATAATACCACCTCTCCACAATTGCTGATTCCCAAGGGGGACAAATCAACTGCATTCATTTTTTTAATCTTTTCCAAATCTGAATCTAATTAATTTATTTCCTATTCAATTGTAATTTAATCATACATACTATATATTTAACACTGCCACGAGTTCTGCTTCCAGCTCTATTCATGAATGTCTAACAAAAATATTGAACCACGTTTTCTTTACCAAACTCCTTCCTTTTTGGTCTCTAGCAGCCTTTTCACAAAAGTATTTCAATTTCTCTGATCTACTGCTCTTTTCTGGAGCTGTCTTTAGCTTTTGGATACAAGTAACTTGCTAAGTCTAACATTTACTTGTTTTATACAATGCAGTCACTATCCTGTGATGGTCTTCTACTTGTTCTTTCCATGTCTTTGCTAAAAAGTCTCTTCTCCAAAAGCTTTTTTAAAATGTATTTTGCTTCTTAAAGCCAAGCACTATGTCTATTAAAAAAAAGGTAAAATGTCTATTAAAAAAAAAGGTAAAAAGTTCTCTCCAAAGTTCCTTTATTTTAGTTCTCCATGTGTGCACATACACATTTCACCACTGAACAACATTCTTTTAACACACCAAAACTGCTCCTGGCTGCGACTTCCATCAAGTTTTGTCTTTCAGACAAAACATCCATCAAGTTCTGTCTTTCAGACAAAACTTCCATCAAGTTCTTGTCTCCAGAAGTTTTGTCTTTCTGCTCAACACAACTTGCTGCTTCTGGCTTCTCTGTGAAGGTGCCTCATTTATACCACTCTTCACTAACAGAATTACTCTGGACACTTTATAAATGTCACATCTGGACAAGTTGCAAACAGAATCTCATCTGCACAGCCACTTCTACCTTCTCAAATGAAGCTTTACCTTCCCTCACACAGCAAGGCCACCAAGTGACCCAGATAACAGAGGTGCAGCTGGCAACAGGTTTGGGGATTTACAATACAGGCATTTCATTCTCAACACCAAGAGCAAGTTGGTAAGTTTTTTTATAATTACAGGCCTTCCAGTGTTAGATCTTCTTTTACACAAGATGGGTGTCTAAAACTAATATTAGATAGTAACCAGAACAAACAATCAAGGACAAGTTAACCCTTTGATCCAACAGCACACATATCCAGTTAGCTATAAGTTTTCTTTCCCAGAGGAATTGTTTTTCATCAAATATGTGCTGCAATACAGCAATAATCACTTAAACTACTAAGATTCTTTCCACAAAGAAGCTGAAAAAATCCTCAGGACTGAATACAGTCTACATTTATTTGCAAATACTTGTGCATCTGCCTTTAAGAGAATGTGTTAAGATTTTCTCGGAAAAGATTGAAGTTCAAAGTCAAAGCTCGTTGCAAAGCAGGAAGAATTCCAAGTCTTGTTTTGAAGATTGAAAGTAGTCCCACCTCTCATAAGGTTTTTACGCAAAGAGAGTTTTTGTTCCAGGTCCTTGTATCATTCCTATTACGTTCCAGAACGGCAATAAATGAACCAAGCAGGATAAACTGATCAGGGAACATCCTCTAGAGGAGAAGGACGAGTTACACAGTGAGGATGGAAACAACTCTGCCTTGCTACTGTTGCATCCATGTGATGACAAAGCATAACCCTGCACCCTTGCACTCTGACAATCCCCACCATCCAAAGGCCTGACCCACCTGATATGAGGTTAATTCAACAGCCCCATGGCCCCAGGAGCTGGATCATCACACCCTGAACAGTCTCTAGTAAGATTTCTAACAAATCACAACTCCATAGTAACAAAATTCACTGGACATAAACATTCTATGGATCGCACATACATTCCTTTACCTGTGTTGACTTACTTGTGAATCCAGGTCTTCTCCCTTCACACACAGGTTGGCATCTATCACATTTAACCCAACCAACAGCCCAACAATTACTGCTCCTTCTTCCTCCATCATCAGAGCGTGGTACTCATAAAATTCACTGTTAAAGAAGAAAATTGCATCTTATTGGTGTATTCCTTATATATACATTCAATAAATTAATAATAAGTGACATACAAATCTGAATTGTTTCTCTTACTGTAGCCTTCCTACAACATCCTTCAAGATGAACTGGGCCTGCCTATACTTTCACCTCATAAATATTTAAAAATTCCAAGTGCATGGTTTGTATCAGAGGCTATTATAAACTAAGATACTCCCTTTGGCTCCAGAAATCTGAGCCACAAGTTGCTGGATGGCTGGGATGGCTGAGGGCAAGGTTTTATTTGCCTTAAAAACCAAACCAAACCAGAAAAGGCTCTTCTGTACACATTTGCTATTAGCCATTTTTGAACAGGATACTACAACAGATGGATGTCTGGCCACACTGACTCAGACAATTCTCATGTTGTTAAGAAGCACTGCAATGCAAGGCAAAAGAAGAATGATAAAAAAATTACCTTGTGTGAAAAAAACACTGGACTTTAATGAATACATGCTTGAAATTCAAGAAGCCAAGGATGAGATTAAATTTGTAAAAGGCAAACATAAAGGGCTGAAATGTTAAAAAGGTTCTTAAAATAAAAATACTTTGCTAAACGACAGCACACCAGCACCTTCTCCTCCTTGCATTTTTTAAAGAAAGTTTTAGATTCTATATGACAAACTGTGTTTTCAATGGAAAAGTCCACAGCTATTGAACAGCAATCAAATGACATCCTGACATAGCAGCATTAGCTAGGCATACAAAACTAGTCTGAAAAATATGGACAGCTTACAGCACTGAAAATCAGATGAACTCCAGAGGTTTTTAGTCCTTTTTCTGCATGGTGGAGGAATGCATAACTGCTTTTTTTTAGGAGACTAATCCTCTAAAAAGAAGTTCAAACCCAAGATCTAATGGGTTGTTTACCTGAGGAGATCTCTCTGGATGATCAAACAGCGAAGATAATCAGCCATTTTCTTTTGCATCAGTGCCAACCGCAGCCAGGCCCGGGCACGGCCCAGCGGCGTCCTGAAACAAAGGGTACCAACACAAATGGCCCCAAATTAATAATATATTGATCAATTCATGGTCTGTAACATTTTATTGGTATTCTGGTAGAGCAATTGGTATTTCTGGAGTGGTATTTTAAACTGTTAACTTGAGCATCACAGTCTGGGAAGCCACAATGTCCAGGCCTTGACTCCCAACTTTGGGGTAACAGAAAAATTTTCATCTACTCAGCTGAGCTCGGGAGCAGACCCTGGAAAGAACAGGACTAGAGAAAGCACAAAAGCTTGATAATCTTGAAAGTCCTGTTTTCTGCTGAAGTAAAATGTCTGTAACACTTCAGGCTCCTTTCTGCAATTTGTTTATAAAGTTTTCAGAGGAACTGCAAGAAGAGTAACAGAATGCCCATCACAACTCCCTGTGCCAGCCTGCCTTCCCAATCCTGTTCTCTGGGTCTGAACACGGACCGAATTGTAGCTTTAACTCACACTTGTGTACAAATTCTGTGCCTTCTTAGGAAGGCATGGCAAAAAAGGTGAAAATGTATGTAAAGGGCAAACATGAATATCCAACAAATTGAACCTGGACCTTTAGCTCTTCCTCTCCTAGTGCCTGCACACTTAGAAGTGGTAGGCACATAAATGTAAAAAACACAAGCTGTATGTGGATAGCAGGAGAATAACATGCTTGGCAAAGGGTATTATTTCATCTGGCCCAAGAACAAATAACAATTTATATGCCTAAGTGCTTTAGATGAGTTCTAAAGCTACACATTATAACCCTTACACTGCCACATCCCAATCACAGCATAACCATTTCATGTGCAGCCAATTATCAAGTTAAATACAAAGCAGAGTGCAGTGGAATGGGAGGAGATTGTAGCTCACAGCATAAATTTATATTTGAGTAGGACCCTGCACACAAGAATATGAAAAGCTGCACACAAGAATATGAAAAGCTTTCCTCTCTGGTCTGTCACCTTCCAGTTTTACACAGCCTTTGCTGATTGCACTCAGTGTTTGCTGCAGTTCTAGACCACAGAGGCACTGACACACAACCTGCTCCTTTTTGCACCGTTGTTGTCCACCATTCAGGAAACTTTTCTCCCAAGAGCATCAGAAAAGAACACAGAAACACTACTTTTTTGGCTGGTTTGTACAGAACAAGCAAAGCTAGCAGGACTCCCTTGAGCTCCCCCCAGTATCAAAGCTAGCTGTTCAAAGTCTTAATACAAAATGAAATCATGAGACACCTGTAAATTCTTAATCAGGTCCTTTACTTTCCTGTATTTTTGCCAGTAGTACTTACTTAAGGCCGGGCAAATCTCTGACACTTGCTGCTATTTCCTCAGCTTCTGGATATAACTTCTCCACAAGTTCCAGAGGACCCCAGATGGTTTTATTGTAACTTAGAAAGGATTTTCTTACTATGAAAAGAAAAATTAAGTAACTGAATTAATTTAAATTACTGCAGTAGCTTTCTTTCTACTAGCTGTTGTGTGAAAGGGTTAACTGCTGAGTCTAGGCTTCCAGATAACTCCTAACTTCCACACTGGTCAGCTCACCAGTATCCAAAGTCAACTTCCCACTTACTTTGCTGGGAATGGAAAATTGATGTGCTAGAACAAAATAATATAAAAAGGATGTCTAGCTAAAAATATATACTAAATACATACATGCAGTTGAGGTAATCCCTGGACCACTTACAACAAATGGTGTAGAAAAGAAAAAGTTGGGAAACGTGGAAATACATGTGGTGAAGAATTAATGACACTATTAGTCATAAAAGCTGACAATTTACATATTTTTCAATTCTTAATGCAACATAAGACGCTTTTTTTTTATCTAATTCAAGAAAGAAAGGAAGAAAAATGACACATTTGGGATGAGAAATATGCAGGTAGAGCCATTACCACACCTTTCAAGCCGTGCTTGAGGCAGTGCTCCATGACAACGAAGAACTGCTGCAGAGGGGGGTAGTCGGAATCCAGAGTGCGGCCAAAGCTCAGCGCTGACTCAATGAGGCCTTTGATACTCAGTTTAGCCATATTCAATAAGTTTGCTCTTTCTACAGCTGTAGGATCCTTTACAGCTAAGACAAGAGAAGAAAACGTGATGGTTCAAGTCTTAGGAGAAAGGCAGAGTAATGAAAGGCTGCCTGGCCGCCTCTTTCAGACCTGAGCCTGGGTAAACTCCCAGGAACTACTCAGGAAGTGCTGCAAAGCACCACGTTAGAGAAAAGCACCCACTCCAACAGTTCTTATGGAAATATCAGTTTAGGTACCGTGCTGTCCCAGCAAGTAAGTGCAGATTAACACAGGCTGCACCCCAAACTCTGCTGTAGGACTGCCATCAGTGCCCCTTCCATGGCACCAAAGCAGCATTCCTACTAATGTACGTATTTATCTCGTGTACTATAGTCTACATACAGAAGCAGGCATCCTACTTCTTATCTACAATCACTTACTAATTAATTAACTTTAATTTCACAGTGACACAAAGCTTCCTTCTTAGGCAGCACAGAGTCTTAGCCACTAAACAAGGAGCAGTTTCAGGAAAATGTTACATATTACATACTGAAAATCCAGTTTCTCATCTAGCCACAAAGTATTTGCTACACAGGAAAGCTTAAGAATTAAAGGGTTTGCTTTAAATTAAAGTTTTTGTTAAACTTTACAAAGTATACACTACAAAAATACATTTTGCATTAAAAAAAACTAATGAAAAACCTACAGCTTTTTACAGTCATCTTAGTCTGACAGAATGGACAAGGTTCCTCTTCGTAGAGCTCCTGCTACTGAAATCAGTGTTCAGGAAATTCTTAGTTTAATTTCATTTGTAGTGAAGCAGTTCAAACACAAACACTCAGACCAGCCTCTATTTTGTCAAACTAAAACACAGACCAAACAACCCTCAGTTAATTCACCATGATCAAAGTAACCTGGAAAGAAGCAAAAAGAGTCGATGATTTACTCTTTAATTAAATCCAAAAAATGAAGCAAAAACCCAAACACATCTCATCTTATTCAAGACACTGAGACACAGATGTCAGAATATCTAGAAGATTTGTGTTTTAGAAAAAATGTGAGCCTGTTCCTCTGCAAATCTCAGTACTGGTATAGCTGTTTGCACATCAGAAAGCACAAAAAACCCAAACCATCATAACAGATGGATATCTTCTCAGTTCCTCAACAGCAGGGGAATGATTTCTTTCATTTCCTGCATACCACAGCTTTAGGTATTTAGATATTAGTTATTAGAAACTTAGGAAATTACTTTCTAGTATTATGTTTTCCTACTTGCCTTCCAAATACCCAACTACTCTATTACCATCCAATATAACCTATTCCTAGGAAAAAACAAATCACTGAGATGACTTACCTGAGACAACCTTAAAAACTCCTTTTATAGTCCCCTAATTTACCACACCTCAACAGAAAACCCCAGGAAACCACGAGAGAGTGTTCTGGCACAAATGTGCCCAGCTGGCAGGGACAGCTCCCTGCTTTGTCTCCTGCCTCTCTGCCCACTCAGTGCCAGGACTGACAGACCCTGCCCGGGGCAGGATCAGCACAGGGTGCCTGGCTGTGGCAGGTGAGACTTGCAACGAGAGGAGCCTTTCCGTGGGTAAGGCAGACTTCCTGCTGCTTTATTAGGTCTGCTACTGACAGTACTAAACACAAGTGTTAGCGTAGGAAACGCCTTGCTTGCTGCAGGCTTCAGGTGGATAGCTCTCCCTTGCTGCATATCCTCTCTATTGCCCAAAGCCATCGTATCAATTCCTTTTTCAGGTGACCTCATTTTGACTTTTGGAGCTGATCCTGCCCACAGACAAGACTCCCGCATCTAGTGTCCTTTTAACTGTCAGCCCTCTCGTCTGCTTCTTCCGAGGCAAAATGCATTTTAGGGTCTGTTTTAAAGCATGGTCTAGCCGCATATAGCTATTTTATTTTACCCACTTCTTAATAAATAAATAAATAAAATATTTAGCATTTAACGTGGTGTGTAAAATCCTAAATGCTAACTGCTGCTCAGGTACCGTACGGGGTGCGGCACAAACAGCAGAAGGAGCTCTGAGGGCTCCCCTCAGCCCCGAAGGCGCTGTCTGCCGCTGGCCCTGCTCTTCGGCATCACCAGGGCCGTGGCGCAGGGCACGATGTTCCTGCCGTCCGGACGGGCAGCCGCGGGCTGAGCGGGGTCTGGCTGCGGCAGCGGGCGGAACGCGAGCCCGTCGCTCCCGGCAGAGCCCCCGCACGGCGCCCGCAGCCCCAGGGACCGCGCGGCACCGCGCCCCGAGCCCGCGCCGGCCCCGCTCCGGCCCCGGTGGCCACCCCCGCCCTGCTCCCCCGCGCCCAGCCCCGCCGGCCCCGCCGCCCCCGCCCCGGCCGGCCCCGCTCCCGCTCCCGCTCCCGGCGCCGCAGCCGCGCTCACCCATGGCCGTAGAGGAGGAGCCGCCGCAGCCGCTCCCTGCGGGCCCGCGGCCCCGCCCGCCCCGCACGGCGCCCCCGGCGGCGGGAGGACCCGCCCCTATCGCCCTGTCGCGACAGGTCCCCCCAGCCGCGGGGGCCGCGCTGAGCACACAGCCCGGGCAGGGGGCGTCAGCAAGAGAGCCAGGGCAGGCTGCGGCACACGAGGCCTCTGACATCAGCTAAGCACAATCAGCAGCACGAACCTGAGCCTTCCCTACCCCTCTCGCCACTGAAAGCTTCAATCCCTGACATTTATTCCAAATGATAATTCTCTGAAGCCGGGAAACGTGTATCAGAACAAGTAGCAGTAGTATTCCAGAAAAAAAAAAAATCTTTTGAGTTCAGCACCTTAGAACATAGTACGGTGGAAATAAAAGGTAGTATTTAAAAAAAGTAAGGTTTTGGGGTTTAATTTATAAAAAACCTAAAACATGAATATCACCAGAAAAAAAAAACCAACAAAATAAAACACACCGAGGCATTAAACACAAAGCATTTCTGTCACACCCAGATGGGATCTCAGTTTGTGCTTACTGCACCCTAAGCACTGCAATTTGCTTTGCTTAATAATTGTTCTAAATCCTGATCTTTCCCCTCCTTAGACAAGGCTAATCAGAAAGCTGTAGAACAAAAAGGTGTCCTTTACTTTGCTCAGCTTCAGAGACTGCACACAAAACTGCACAGAAAAAACGGGCCTGCAAGGAAGGACCAAAGGACAAGGGCAGCACAGGCCTGGAACAGCCCACGGGGACAGGCACACACTTTGATATATATGTATATATATATATATCTTTTAGATAGATATATAGATATATATATCTCTATCTTTGAGATAGATATATATAGAGATAGATATAGATATATACACACACACATTCGCTACATATATTCAAAGTGTTTTAGAGCATCAAATCTCAATTTTGTTGGAGAACACCAGACCAAAACATGGTTTCATCTGTAGATCATTGCTCGATCTAAGTTTCACCATGCAAAAAGAAGGAAGGATGCATTTTATAAGTAGATAAGGAAATGTTCTTGAGCTCGAATTTCTTTATAAACTTTTTAGCATGCGGACCATTTCCTGGATAAGCAGAACTTGGTGTAAGAAAATAGATTAGCTAAGTCTTAGTGTTTTGTACATGTAGATCCTAAATATAGAAAGAAAAACTCTTCTAAACCAGTATATGTTGTTCTGAATTACTACCATAATGAACAGTGTATTTTACCATATTTTTTTCCATCTTATGGAAGACCCAGAGCACAGACACAGTTGATGCAACATGTATTTTCACCAGAAAAAGGAGGATATGCTGTCAGATACTAAAAGGATATTGAACTGTTAAAAATATTTGTATTATATAAATATTTGTATTATATAAAGCACAGTATTAACAAAGTTTAAACAAGCATGATGAAACAGCAAACTTTTATTATTTCAAGCATTACAAAAGGTCAGGGAGCAGTGTAAGAGAGTGAAAATGCCCACATTTAAGAAGTTTGTCTGCATCTGTATGCACACAGCTACTTGACATTGATCCCAGAGAAAACAAATCCTAATGATTCTGAAGAATCAAGAAAATTGATGTTTCCAACAGCAATCTTGGAAAGAAACTTTTCAGTCTCTTTAGTCTAGAATATGAGGTAGCATAAAGACTACACATGTCTCAAGTAAACAGTGTTTGCTATTATCATATCCAATATGAATATTCATATCTGTAAAAAAAATAGAACCTGAGCATGTAAACTTCTCAGTCAGCAAGCTGCAGCTCTGGCTCTGTTTCTTGGGAAAGTTTTGTTTTGAAGACTACAGATCAGACAAACTGAAAACAGAGTTTTACTAGGAAGCATTTCACTTCAGACTGATCTGCTGAAGACAGTTAATAACAGGGAATTAAGTTAATCAGCATCACATTTCTCCCTGATGTGTGCAAAATCAAGAGATTAGAAAAGTCATCAAGGGATCTTCAGGAGAGAGATTAATTACATACATTATATATATAAATATAAAACATTTCGGTATTTTAAAAACAGGAGTAGAGTTTAAAGAAGAATGTGAGGCTTTGATGATGACAAAGATGTTTTTCCTATTTTTGTTCCAGATAGCACAACCCAGCACCTTAATTGGGAATTCCAGTAAATGGAATCACTGTATGTAAACTGCATTTTCAAGTCTTTAGAACCAAAGCATAAGAAAAGATACAAATGCCTGTAAAACTTCCCATCTTCATGCTCATAAGATGTTACACTTGTGGATACTTTCATGAGCCCCGGCTGGAAGATTGAAGATGTAGCAAGTTAAGGAAGCATTATGACAATATATCACTTTCCCCAAACCTGTTTGAATATGTACTGGGGTTTGCAAAGAAAGCAGCTAACAAGGTTATTTCCTGTTTAAACAGGAGATGGAAACAGCCATAGCTAAAGCTTACTCAGTACAATGCCAGAGAGAAACGAAAAATGAACAAGTCACCTGAAAGTGAACCTATTTTCCTTTCCAGCAAGACTATCCACGAAGCAGATGTGTTGAAGTGCATGGTACTTCCGAAGAAAGCAATCACACTAAGATGCCAAGAAACTACAATGGTCACAGAAAAGAATGCAAGAGCATTAAAAATCAGAAATTCAGGCCTCAAAATTAAAAAATTACGTCAAAGTTGACTTGCAAATCAGTATGGACTTTTTTCTGTTTCTTCATCTCGAGTATACTTCTGGCAAGTTTAATTGGCACATTTCGTGCTGTGCGGCAAATCACTGTTAAAAACACAAGCTAAATAATCCAAGATCTTCCCATCCTTACCTCAAAACTCAGTAAGTCAATCTTACCTTTCCCCTTTCCCAAACCAGGGTGCAGAAAAAGGATATCATTGCGTGGGACTGCAGGTGGCAGAGGAGCTTCTCCAGGGGAGGATAGCAGCTCAGGGATGGAACACAGCCCACCATGACCAGCTTGTGCTTGGCTCTCGTGATGGCAACATTCAGGCGCCGCCAGTCCTTCAGGAGGTTGCCGAGCTGTCAGATAAATGGAACTTGCTTTTATTTGTCCTATTTAATGTAGATAAAACACTCGTTTTCAAAAGGCATCTGGCTACCACAATTGACTGGCACAAAGGTAGTATGACCAACTTACATTTTCATCATTACTGTTCCTAACAAAAGACACGATTATGATACTTTTGTCTCTTCCTTGGTATTTGTCGACCGTGTTGACTTCCACTCTGTTCTCCTTCAGTTTTGCCATCAAATCAGTGATTGTTTTTAATTGGTGTCTGTAGGGTGATATGATGCCAATGTCTGAAGGCTTGCAGCCAGCCTGAATGGAGCAGGAACAGAAGAAAAAAGCTGTCACTGCAGTTGGCTTGGGAAACTCATCACCATCACAAAACCCTCAAGGATTTCTTTGGTTTTTTTTAAACAGTGCTGCAAGATATTGTGTCTACACTAAGTCATCAATGGAACTATAGGTGGAACTGGTATTAACTAAAGAAAACAGAAAACATTAGTTACTGCAAGCTCCCAAGCTTTGCCCTAACTTAGCACAAAGACAGATATCCAGGAAATCCTCATTTTTCTTTCTTTGTCAAACTGTGAGGTGAACACTGAGAACTCCTAGTCTGTATTACTGGATGAAATAAGGAAGAAAGGCAAATCCTCTCCCATCCCTCCCAAGGAAGTGTTCATCTCTTAAAAGAATTTGGCATCCAGCTGATTTATTTTACATCCCAAATCCAGCCAGGCAAGGGACAGGGAAGGGAATGTAGAGCTCAGGCTCCTCACTGTACTGACTTGCAGTCAACCCTCGATTTATCCTTAAGATTATCCCTCAAAGAATAACCCAAAACATAGGAGGTGCCATTACTACAGCAATGTAAGAATCATTAGTTACAAAGCTGCCCCTCCAAACAATGCGCTAAAGTGAGAGTTACCTTAATAAACAAGGATGTGAGAAAGAGCACTATTTTAGCTTCTGTCACGTTACTTATGCCACCTCTTTCTGCATGTTCTGGTGCTGGGACCTTTAAAAATACAAACAGGACATAATCACTTTTGCAGTCTATAATGGTGTACCATATTCTGATCCCTAACTCATCATATCATATGTGGGTTTATACTAATAGTTTTAATTTAAAAAATAAGGCTAAATGCTAAATTTTATGAATCACAAGAGTCTGTACTGTAAAGTAACTAAAGAATGCTGCATTTGCAAAACAAGTTGGAACAAACTGCTGAAATGAGTTTCTAGAATGAGTTTGCATCTTAAGAAATTGCCAAACCTTAATGCTCTGACTTTACAGCTCACACATTATAAATCAAAAGATTTATAGGGTAAGAGAGAAAATTATATTTTACATGGGATTTTTCTTTTCATGCTCTCCATACAGCAACATTTACAGTGAATTTTCCCCAGTCTGTGGCACAAAAGGATTAGTTTTTTACATGTGTGAAAGCCTACATTTAAAACTAAAGCAAGAACTATCCAAAATGGCAGTCTTGAACTCCCGATCTTTTAAAAGAGCATTCACTGAATTTACCATTTCTTAACTATTAACTCCCTTTTCCTACACCTTGTATGAACAAATGAGGCCAAGAAGCCAAGAACAAGCTCAGAATGTGAACTCTTGTCATTGTGGTATCACAGTTCTGCAATTTATTCTCCTTGCTCAGCTCGTGCCTTCTCTAAAGCTGAATTATCAACAGCAAGAACTGATGGTGTCCATCCAGCAAACTGGGGTCAAGCAGACCTCTTTATCTGCAAAGAGTATAAAATTGAACAGACACTAAACTGCTTTCCAGTTCCAAATTCCATTTGCTACTTTTACTCATTTCCTGCCATTTTCTACTATAACCATTCCACTATTTTATACTGACATAATCCATGTTTTCTTAGATGCCACTTTTAACATGTTCATCATGTTCCGTTTCCCTTCTCAATTTTGAGGACAGCATTGCCACTGAAAATGGGAGGTGGTGTAGTGTAACTTAAAGCAGCACTCTCAGAGTCCTACTACAACTAGTTTTATCTTTTTTTTTTGAACTCAGTATTCTGAAAATGTCACACCTAAGAAGCCTCCAAACTCCACGTGCTCAAAGTTTTCTCCAAGCAGAAAAGCACTGTTTTACTGAACAGCTGGTTTCTCTCCACAGGAGCATTAATGTAGCCAAAAACTACACAAAAATTATTTGAAGGAAAGAAGTTCTAAAAGCCAGGTCATGCTTATGATAACACATATTTACATTTGTATTTCTCATGTTCACATAGTGCACCAACAGAACCCCCGATAAAACCAACTTTGGCCTAGAATTTCTCAGGAAACTGGCCCTAAATCAAGGGTGTAATTTTTTTAATCTCCAGGCCCAAGCTGTCAGAAGTGCAGACTGACACAGGGCTTGGCAGAAAAGAAACAAATAGATTTCCCATTACTGTCACAAACACCTTGCATTATTACACAGTGAACAATAAAGGCTTTTTTTACTTTTTTAAAAAAGCAAGCATAATAAATGGAAGCTTCCTGCTGGTATCATGGTGTTTTTTGCTCTCCTTTCTCCCTGTTTGTACCCCCCCAGTATATTTCTTCATAAGCTTTTC